>NW_017209102.1:0-17973 GCF_001704415.2 Capra hircus | reverse complement strand
CAGAAATCAGCGAGGTTCTCCCTCAGCGCGAGATATATGCCCCATTTACCGCCTGAGGACATCTCGAGGCCTACGCTCACACCTAAACCTTTTGCGAACTTCTGCAAAGGGTCTTTCACACCCTTTGCTGCAACTCAAGAAGCTTCCCCGACAACCCGTCTCCCACAGGAGCAGACAGCATGCAGAGTCCCGCCCACATCCAGAGAAGCCCCGTAATCCGGCCTCCTAGCCTGAGCAGGAGGGATCCTTTTTCCCTTCGTGGCGGGAAAGAATCCCGGCGTTTCCCCCGTCGCATCTCAAGAGGCAGGAACGCTCTCCACAGTAAATGCTGATGAAGGGAATCCTGGGTCGTAGCCACAATTAAAACAGAATCCCCCAGGTGTCTCAGTCATATCCAGGGAAAACTTTTCCCTGCACTGCCTCGACTTTCAAAGCGAGATCACTCACACCACGGTGGCCCACGAAGGGCGACAACCATGTGGGAAAGGCCTCGCTGCGGAAAGCCTCGTGGGAAAGCCTCGATGCGAAAGGCACAGATCTTGATCCCACTCGAAGGAAGGGTGACACTGCCTCCTTACACCTCGGGAGGCAAAGCGCTACGTGCATGCCCCCACTCGCAGACCAGCGACTGACTCCCGAGGGAAGACTTCAGAAGTCACCCCAAGATCCATTGTCAGCACTGGAGAGTCAATCCTCAGGTTCCGCACCACTCCACACAAGATCTTAGCCGCGCCGGCATCGAAGGCGAGCATGCGTAAGTACCCCAACTAGACAGACCCACCTATAGATTAAAAAAAGTGATTTAGACTCCTTCGAGTCAAACATACAGCGCTTATCTTACTCCCACAAAGAAGTGTTGACCTCCGACGACTCTCTATGTATCCCCAAGTTCCACTCTGTGCGCCCTGATCGTAGCAGCGCGGTCTTGCGTCTTCTTGCCGACAGGCTCTCCTCTCTCTCACGTCTGCAGAGAGAGTGCGGCGTCACTCGTTTAGAGTCACCGGTCGGCAAAGGTCTCCCTGAGTCACCAAACTAGAGCTCCACCAGTATGTGGTACTCGCCGCTACAAGCTCGACTATCTATTGAGAGTGTGCACATGGACTCCTGTGCTCGCTCTCGCAACGCACACTGAAAGTCTCTGGAGAGGGACTGCGTACCATAACAGCATTTCACCTGGGAACTTCCAAAGGGTCCCTGCGAGCCGCACAGCATTGCTTGACACAACTTCACACCACCATGAAGCTGTCACCAGGACAGTCCATTATACTCTTCGTCCACATAACCAATTCTGCAAAGAAGGAAACCCACCGACCGTTAAGTAACAGCATACTCGACTCATGCTATTATAACACGAAGATGTGACCTCCTTTTGCACACACATAGCTTATATACAAGATATGTGAGAAACAAAGGCAAATACACAAATAATAACCCATGACGTAAAGACTGATGAGAGTGGTTTAAACATAGACTTAGTTGAGATATCAACTCAGAGTCGTCCTTCCACACAGTCTTCAATCCTCTTCCTGTTAGAGAGATCAGGCTGCTTCTCCGACATTAGGAGAAATTGTGCAACTCCATCCGAACTGATGGAGAGCTCCCTCATCACTCCTAGGGACGACCACTGCTGCCATTCACAGCCTCCCCCGAGATGTTCTACTACAATATACCAGAGAGGACGACATAGCGTTATCCCATAGCAATCTTTGGCACATATGACGCTCTAAGAGCTAAATTCTACAAGCCCACCACTGGGCACATCAAGTTTCACTCCGTACTCACATTCCTATCTCTGCCCTCATTGAGTGTGACACTGTGGGAGGCTATGCTCTGTGGGTGGTGACCAAGAACTCCTCTGTCGGCTGAAAGCCCGCTCGACCTGTACCAGGCTTAAGGGTGGAAAATATCCACCAAGGGATCCCATTGATCCACTTATCTGGCGTGGCGGCCCTGACAGGGATTATTACGCTGCCTTTGACACACGTGGCTGCTACAGCTTCTGCGCTTCGCATCGAAAACAAAGGCGCACTTTGCGCATCAATCGCCGACCAGCATTTCGAGTACAAGCGAGTGACTGAACGCCCACCTGGTGAGACGTCGCCACTAACCTCCCACCAAGAAGTCACATAAGTCATGCGGAGCTCTGGTTAAGCCTGAGCACGTTACGTCGCAGAGTCCCATCGAGAACGTTTCTCCCCACCAGCGAGCATCCCGAAAATACCACCAAAAAGGTACTTAGCCTCCCTGCATTGCGAGCGCAGTATTCCAGTGTTGACCCAGGATTGCAGTCGTAATCAAGCGGAGAAGAGGCCCCTATGTTCCCTGAGCGTGCGTAACTCCGCTCCACCAATCAGATCAGCATCTTTCTGCACTTCTTGCTCGCTGCAGCCACCCAGGCGTGGGTAGTCTCGAGATATGATATCCCTACACGCGTTCGTGAAACCGTCGTTCCCAAGAGCCGTCCAGCCAGTGGAGGCCGCCGCAACTAGGTTATTGAAAATCCAGAGACTGCTCCGCCCTATAGTCAAATCCTTTTGTTATCTACATCTACGTTGCGTATGCCCTATTGTGCGGTGACCGCCGGATGTATTAGAGCCAGGACCTACCCAGAAGGGGGAAGGCGTGTTCACGAGAAGCGACTAAGTGCTAGACGGCAAGACCTCCTTATTCGATCTGGTCCATCGCACCAGGGTCCTGTTCACACCTTCAGCGTACAAACTTTAAAAGATGAGATTCGTACTAACCGGGATTAGCTACTCTGCATCGTTCCGACCAAAAGGTGTGCCATCAGCTGGAATTTGCGCCGGGCCAGGTAACCACCTTCCACCCTGACACTGAACCTGTTGTGTCTTGGGGCAGGAGCCACGAAAGTCATTATTGAATTCCTGCAACGCAACCACAACTCATCAAATAAAGAGCCAATACCCCCGAGTTTTCCGTATCTACTATCTCTTTTAACAATTAGTGAACAATCGAGAAGCGAACAGAAAAAGGCAGATCTCTCTCCTCTTTTTTCCCTGCATGGTCGGGAAAGAATCCCGGCGCTTTCCCTGTCGCCATCTCAAGAGGCAGGCGCTCTCCACAGGGAAAGGCTAACTCCAGGCGTCGTGCCACCATTCCAGGAGTTCCCCAGAATCTCAGTCCATTCCAGGCGAAAACCTGTTTCCCTTACACTTAGCTCGAATTTCAGGACGCAGGATCTACTTCACACCAACCGGTGCGTCTCCACCTCGATGGACAGCCCTTTGGGGAAGAGCCCTCGAGAGGGGAAAGCCACAGCAAATCCCTGATCCACGCGAATGCGCGAACCGCTGCACACTGCTTGCTGCAGCTCGGGAGGAGAAGCGCACGGTGCATGCCCCCACTCGAGTACCAAAACCTGACTCCCCTGGGAGCCAGACTCCAGAAGTACTAACAAGATCCATGTCAGCCACTGTGAGAGGAATCCTCAAGGTTTCGCGAACCGACTGCCACACAAGGTTAGGCCCCAGCCATCGACGGGAGAGGAAACCTAGAGGCCCCGAGAGCCCCGAGCCAACTCGAAAGGGGACTGGCCTTTCCTGATGGCCACCAGAGCGGGTCGCTGAGGCTCCCCTTCGTAAAGTCCGAGAGCACCTGCCCTCCACTCGCAGAAAATCCAAGGAGCGTTCTCCCGTCAGCGAGCATGAGGCCCATTTCCTCTGAGGCCGATCTCGAGCTAATCGAACACCTAACCTCTGAACTTCCAGACAAGGCGTCCTTCACACCCTTGCCCTGCAACTCAAGAAGTTCACCGAACATACCCGACTCCCACTCGGAGAGGAAGCACGAGTGTACCCGCCCACATCAGAGGAGCCCGTTTCCGCCTCCTAGCTCGCAGAGGAGGGATCCCTTCCCTGCGTGGTCGGGAAAGAATTCTCGGCATTTCCGTCGCATCTCAAGAGGAGGCGCTCTCCACCAGGAAAGGGCGATGAGGAACTCCACGGCGTCGTGCCACCAATCCCAGAGTCCTCGAATGTCTCAGTCCATTCCAGCGGAAACTTGTTTCCCAGCACTTGCGTCGACTTTCACCCGAGGCATCGACTCACACCATGGTGGCCGTGTGACAGCCCTGTGGGAAAGCCTTGCTGGGAAAGGATCGTGGGAAAAAACCTCGTGGGAAAGCCTTCGCTGGCCGAAAGCCTCGAGAGAAAGCCCACAGATCCCTTAATCCACCGCGGAAGAGAAGCGTGGACCACTGCCTGCCCTACAGCTCGGGAGGAAAGCGCCACGTGCATCCCCCCCCTTCGAGCACGAGGACTGACTCCCCTGGGGAGACTCCAGAAGTACCCCAAGATCCATGTCAAGCACTTGGAGAGGAATCCTCAGTGTTCCGGCACCGGACTCACACACAAATCATAGCCCCGGCAATTGACGAGAGTATCCTGAAATGCCGCCCCGAGCCCAAACTCGCATGGGGACTGGCCTTTCCTGAGCGCCACCAGCAGCGAGTCCCTGACGTCCCCGTCATATGTCGAGAGCACCTTTCACAACTCCAGAAAATACATGGAGCGCTATCTCTTACAGGGCGAGCATGGAGGCCCATTTCCGCTGAGGCCGTCTCGCAGGCTAAATCAGTTCTAACATCTGGAACTTCCAAAGCGTCCTCACACCCTTGCTGCAAACTCAGCAAGTCCCCGACGATAACCGTCTCCACTTGAGAGGGAAGCCACTGCAGAGTCCCTGCCACATCCAGAGGAGCCCTGCTTTCCCTCCCTCCTAGCTTAGAGAGGAGGCGATCCATCTTTCCCACGCCTTGTCGCGGAAAGAATTCCCGGCGTTCCCGTCGCATCTCAAGAGGAGGCCGCTCGCTCCACAAGGAAAGCGAGAGGAACTTCCAGGATCCGTTGCCACATTTTCCCAGGATGTCCCCACGATGTCTCAAGTCCATTCCAGAGGAAACCTGTTTTCCCATGCACTTGCGCGTCGGACTTTCAGGCGCACGGGATCGAACTCACACCACGGTGGCCCATGTTGCGGACAGCTCCTGTGGGAAAACCTGGTGGGAAAGGCTCGGGAAAAGCCTCGTGGGAAAGCCTCGTGAGAAAGCCTCGAGGGAAAGCCACACATCCCTTTGATCACGCGAAGGGGAAGCGCCGAACTGCTGCTACAGCCTCTGGCGAGCGAAAGCCGCAACGTGCCATTGCCCCCACTCGAGACGATGGACTTGACTCCCCTGGGGAGACTTACAGAACTACCCCAAGATCCATGTCAGCACCTGGAGAGGAATCCCCCAGGTTCCGCACCGACTCCACACAAGAATCTTAGGCCCGGCCCAATCGACGGGAGAGGAATCCCAAGACCCCCCTATGCAACGCTCGCATGGCGGACTGCGCCCTTTCCTGAGGCCACCAGAGCGGTCCCGGAGGTCCTCGCACGATAAGTCGCGAAGCACCTGCCCGCCAACTCCGAGAAAATCCAAGGCAGTTCTCCCCTCCTAGCGCGAGATGATGCCCATTTCCGCTGAGCGCAATCCTCCGAGCTAGTCTACGACGCTAACCTTTGAGAACTTCCCACAAGGGATCTTTCACACCCTTGCTGCAAACTCAAAGAAGTGCTCCGCCGAGCGATACCCCGTCTCCACAGGGAGAGGAAGCATGAGAGTCCCGCACAATCACAGAGCAAGCCCGTAATCCGCCTCCTAGCGCCTGAGGAGGAGGGGTCCTTTCCCTTCGTTGGTCGCGGAAAAGAATCCCGGGCGCTTCCCGTCCGGCTCCTCAAGAGGACGGCGCCTCCTCACAGCTGACAATGCGACGCAGAAGAATACTCCGGGTCGTGCCACAATTAACATGAATCCCCACGGTGTCTTCAGTCCATTCCAGGGAAAACTGTTTTCCTCCGCACTGCCTCGACTTTCAAGCCGAGGATCGACCACACCACCCGGTGGCACGGGGACAACCCATGTGGCGACAAGCCTCGTGGTACAGCCTCTGGGGGAGAAGCCTCGATGCGAAAGGCACAGATCCCTTGATCCACTGCGAAGGCAAGGGGTGTGACACTGCTCTCTACACCTTCAGCAGGAGGGAAAAGCGCAACGTGCATGCCCCACTCGAGACCGAGGACTGACTCCCGAGGGAAAGACTTCAGCAAGCTACCCCAAGATCCTGTCAGCCAGTTGCTTGGTTGTTGAGAGAGGAGTCACGAGGAATTCCTACACCTTGGTATCCTCTCCCATACTCCTCCGTGGGCTCTTTGGCATCCTTTCCCTACAGCAGTCCCAGAGTGCCACCCTCTGTAGTTGCTTTGAGTTTGCCTGTGAGTTCCCAAGGCTCCGGCCAGAGAACCTGATTGGGTTGCCAGCGTCTGGGACTTGGCAAAGCTTAATTGCCATTTTGGTGGGCTTTTCTCACGTGAGAAGCCGGAGGCCGCACCTCCGGGGCAATTCCCCCCAGCGCGATGCCTTGCTGAGATTACTCCGCCCAAGGGACAGTGTATATTCCCCTATGTGGGTGAAAGTGAGCCGTTTCCTGTTTTCGCCTGCACTGCGTTCGACTTTTCACGCTGAGGCATCGGCGACTCACACCATGGTGGGCAAGTGGAATTAGCCTGTGGGAAAGCCATCATAGGGAAAGACTCCAGGGAGAGCCACAGATTACCTTGATCCACCGAGAAGGGTAGCGTGACCACTGCTGCCTACGGCTCGGAGGAAAACGCGCACGATGCATGACCCCACTCGAGCCGCTTCTATACTGATTCTCGAGTTGTGGCAGGTTCTCTGGACTTTTGACGGGGACTCAGGGACTCGCTCTGGTGGCCTCAGAAGGCCAGTCCCCATGCGAGTGGCTCGGGGCCTCTCGGGATTTCACTCCGTCGATGCCGGCCTAAGGCCTTGTGTGGAGTCGGTGTCGGAAACCTGAGGATTCCTCTCCAGTGCTGACATGGAACTGGGGTACTTCAGGAGTCTCCCAAGGGGAGTCAGTCCTCGTTCGATTGTGGGCATGCAAGTGCGCTTTCCTCCGAGTTGTAGCAGCATTTCTCGCTTCCCTTCGCTTGGATCAAGGGATCTGTGGCTTTCCCTCGAGGCTTTCCCATGAGGCTTTCCCACGAGGCTTTCCCACAGGGTGTCCCACGTGCCACCATGGTGTGAGTCGATCCTCGGCTTGAAAAATCGAGGCCACTGCAGGGAAAACAGGTTTCCCTGGAATGGACTGAGACATCTGGGGACTCAGGGAATGGTGGTACGACCGTGGAGTTCCTCTCGCCTTTCCTGTGGAGATCGCCTCCTCTTGAGATGCGCCGGGAACACTGGTAACTCTTTCCCGATCACTGAGGGAAAGGATCCCTCCTCTCGAGCTAGGAGGCGGAAACGGGCTCCTCTGAATTTGGGCGGGACTCTCGTGCTTCCTTTTCGAATGGAGACGGGTATGTTGGGGATCTTCTTGAGTTGCAGCAAGGGTTTGAAGGACCCCTTTGTAAGTTCCAGAGGTTAGGTGTGATTAGCCTTGAGACACCTCAGCGGAAATGTTCTTCATCTCGCCTGGAAGGGAGAACTTCCTGGATTTTCTCAAGTTGCAGCAGGTGCTACGGACCTTAGGACGGGGAACTCAGGGACGCCGCTCTGGTGGTCTCAGGAAAGGCCAGTCCCATGCGAGTTTGCTCGGCGCATCTCGGGAATCCTCTCCCATTGGTGCCGGGGCCTAAGACCTTGTGTGGAGTCGGTGCCTGAAACTGAGGATTCCTCTCCAGTGCTGACATGGATCTTGGAGTACTTCTGGAGTCTCCCAGGGGAGTCAGTCTTTGTCTCGAGTGGGGGCATGCACGTGCGCTTTCCTCCGAGCTGCAGCAGCAGTGTCACGGTTCCCTTCGCGTGGATCAAGGGATCTGTGGCTTTCCCTCGAGGCTTTCCCACGAGACTTTCCACGAGGCTTTCCCCAGGGCTGTCCACGTGCACCGTGGTGTGAGTAATCCTCGCTTGAAAGTCGAGGCAGTGCAGGGAAACAGGTTTCCTGGAATGGCTGAGATCTGGGGGACTCTTGGAATGGTGGAACGACCCTGGAGTTCCTCAGCCTTTCCTGTGTGAAGCGTCTCCTCTTGAGATGCGACGGGAACGCCGAGAATTCTTTCCCGACCACGCAGGGAAAGGATCCCTCCTTCGAGCTATGAGGCGGAAACGAGGCTCCTCTGGATGTGTGGCGGGACTCTCGTGCTTCCTCTCGAGTGGAGATGGGTATGTCGGGAACTTCTTGTGTTGCAGCAAGGATGTGAAGGTCGTTTTGGAAGTTCCAGAGTTTAGGTGTGATTAGCCTGGGGACGCCTCAGAGGAAATGGGCCTCATCTCGCCTGGAGGGAGAACCTCCTGAATTTCTCGAGTTGGTGCAGGTGCTCTCGACTTATGACGGGGACCTCAGGGACCCGCTCTGGTGGCCTCAGGAAAGGCCAGTCCCCATGCGAGTTGCTCGGGGCCTCTCGGGATTCCTCTCCCGTCGATGCCGGGGCCTAAGACCTTGTTTGGAGTCGGTGCCGGAACGTGAGGATTCATCTCCAGTGCTGACGTGGATCTTGGGGGTACTTCTGGAGTCTCCCCAGGGGAATCAGTCCTCGTCTCAAGTTGGGGCATGCACGTGCGCTTTCCTCCCGAGCTGTAGCAGCAGTGTCACACTTCCCTTCGGTTGATCAAAGCAACTGGGGCTTTCCCTCGAGGCTTTCTCATGAGGCTTTCCTTCGAGGCTTTCCCACAGGGCTGTCCCACGTGCCACCCGTGGTGTGAGTCGATCCTTGGCTTGAAAGTCGAGGCAGTGCAGGAAACAGGTTTCCCTGGAATGGACTGAGACATCTGGGGGACTCTGGGAAATGGTGGCACGACCTGGAGTTCCTCTCGCTTTCCTGTGGAGAGCGCTCCTCTTCATTGCGACGGGAACTCCGGAATTCTTTCCAGACACGCCGGAAAGGATCCAACCTCTCGAGCTAGAGGCAGAAATGGGGCTCCTCTGGATGTGGGTGGGACTCTCGTGCTTCTCTCGAGTGGAGACGGTATGTCGGAGGAACTTCTTGAGTTGCAGCAAGGGTGTGAAGGACCCTTTGGAAGTTCCAGAGGTTAGGTGTGATTAGCCTCAAGACGCCTCAGCGGAAATGGGCCTCATCTTGCCTGGAGGGGAGAACCTCCTGGATTTTCTCGAGTTGGCGGCAGGTGCTCTCGACTTATGACGGGGACCTCAGGGACCCGCTCTGGTGGCTCAGTAAAGGCCAGTCCACATGCGCGTTGCTCAGGGGCCTCTCGTTTTCCTCTCCCGTCGATGCCGGGGCCTACGACCTTGTGTGAATTCGGTGCCGGAACTTGAGGATTCCTCTCCAGTGCTGACATGGATCTTGGGGTACTTCTGGAGTCTCCCAGGGGAGTCAGTCGTAGTCTCGAGTGGGGGCATGCACGTGCGATTTCCTCCAGAGCTGTAGCAGCAGTGTCACGCTTCCCTTCGCGTGATCAAGGGATCTGTGGCTTTCCCTAGAGACTTTCCCACGAGGCTTTCCCACGGGGCTTTCCACGAGGCTTTCCCACAGGGCTGTCCCACGTGCCACCGTGGTGTGAGTCGATCCTCGCTAGAAAGTCAAGGCAGTGCAGGAAAACAGGTTTCCCTGGAATGGACTGAGACATCTGGGGGACTCTGCGAATGGTGGCACGACCCTTGAGTTCCTCTCGCCTTTCCTGTGGAGAGCGCCTCATCTTGAGATGCGATGGAAACGCCGGAATTCATTCCCAACCACACAGGGAAAGGATCCCTCCTCTCGAGCTACGAGGCGGACACGGGTTCCTCTGGATGTGAGCGGACTCTTGTGCTTCCTCTCGAGTGGAGACGGGTATGTCATGGAAATTCTTGAGTTGCAGCAAGGGTGTGAAGGACCCTTGGAAGTTCCAGAGATAGGTGTGATTAGCCTCTAGACGCCTCAGCGAAATGGCATCTCGCCTGGAGGGCAGAACCTCCTGATTTTTCTCGAGTTGCGGCGCAGGTGCTCTCGACTTACGACAGGGACCTCAGGGACCCGCTCTGGTGGCCTCAGGAAAGGCCAGTCCCCATGCTGATTTGCTCGGGGGGCTCGGGATTCCTCTCCCATCGATGCCGGGCCCTAAGACCTTGTGTGGAGTCGGTGTCGGAAACTGAGATTCCTCTGCAGTGCTGACAACGCTCTTGGGGTACTTCTGAAGTCTCCCCAGGGGAGTGAGTCCTCGTCTCCAGTGGGGGCATGCACGTGCGCTTTCCTCCCGAGCTGTAGCAGCAGTGTCACGCTTCCCTTCCCGTGGATCATAGGATCTGTGGCTTTCCCTCGAGGCTTTCCCATGAGGCTTTTCCCACGACGCTTTCCACCAGGCTTTCAACGAGGGCTTTCCCCCAGTGATGTCCCACGTGCCACTGTGGTGTCAGTCGATCCTCGGTTTGAAGTCGAGCAGTGCCGGGGAAACAGGCTTCCCTGGAATGGACTGAGACATCTGGGGGACTCTGGGAATGGTGACAGGACCCTGGAGTTCCTCTCGCCTTTCCTGTGGAGAGCCCCCTCTTGATATGTGACGGGAACGCGGGAATTCTTTTCCGAACACGCAGGGAAAGGATCCCTCCTGTCGAGCTAGGAGGCGGAAACAGGGCTCCTCTGGATGTGGGCGGGACTCTCGTGCTTCCTGTCGAGTGGAGACGGGTATGTCAGGGAACTTCTTGAGTTGCAGCAAGGGTGTGAAGGGCCCCTTTGGAAGGTCCAGAGGTTAGGTTGATTAGCCTCGAGTCGCCTCTGCGGAAATGGGGCTCATCTCGTCTGGAGGGAAGAACCTCCTGGATTTTCTCGAGTTGTGGCAGGTTCTCTGGACTTTTGACGGGGGACCTCAGGGACTCGCTCTGGTGGCCTCAGGAAAGGCCAGTCCCATACGAGATGCTAGGGGCCTCTCGGGATTCCTCTCCCTGATGCCGGGGCCTAAGACCTTGTGTGGAGTCGGTGCCGGAACCTGAGGATTCCTCTCCAGGGCTGACATGGATCTTGGTGTACTTATGGAGTCTCACCAGGGGAGTCAGTCCTCGTCTCGAGTGTGGGCATGCAAGTGCGCTTTCCTCCCGAGCTGTAGCAGCAGTGTCACGCTTCCCTTCGCTTGGATCAAGGGATCTGTGGCTTTCCCTCGAGGCTTTCCAATGAGGTTTTCCCACCAGGCTTTCCCACAGGCTTTCCCACAGGGCTGTCCCACGTGCCACCGTGATGTGAGTCGATCCTCGGCTTGAACGTCGAGGCAGTGCAGGGAAAACAGGTTTCCCTGGAATGGACTGAGACATCTGGAAGGCTCTGGGAATGGTGGCACGACCCTGGAGTTCCTCTCCCCTTTCCTGTGGAGAGCGCCTCCTCTTGAGATGCGAC
The DNA here is from genome assembly GCF_001704415.2 of Capra hircus. Classification (NCBI taxonomy): domain Eukaryota; kingdom Metazoa; phylum Chordata; class Mammalia; order Artiodactyla; family Bovidae; genus Capra; species Capra hircus. The sequence goes on along the minus strand of NW_017209102.1, from coordinate 6,630 downwards.
GGGAACCCGAAATTCTTTCCCGACCACGCAGGGAAAGATCCCTTCTCTCGAGCTATGAGGCGGAACGGGGCTCCTCTGGATGTGGGCGGGACTCTCGTGCTTCCACTCGAGTGGAGACGGGTATGTCGGGGAACTTCTTGAGTTGCAGCAAGGGTATGAAGGACCCTTTGGAAGTTCAGAGGTTAGGTGTGAGTAGCCTCGAGACACCTCAGCGGAAATGGGCCTCATCTCGCTTGGAGGGGAGAACCTCCTGGATTTTCTCGAGTTGCGGCAGGTGCTCTCCACTTACGATGGGGACCTCAGGGACCCACTTTGGTGGCCTTAGGAAAGGCCAGTCCCCATGCGAATTGCTCGGGCCTCTCGGGATTCCTCTCCCGTCGATGCCGGGCCTAAGACCTTGTGTGGAGTCGGTGCCGGAACCTGAGGATTCCTCTCCAGTGCTGACATGGAACTTGAGGTACTTCTGGAGTCTCCCCAGGGGAGTCAGTCCTCGTCTCGAGTGGGGGCATGCACGTGCGCTTTCCTCCCGAGCTGTAGCAGCAGTGTCACGCTTCCCTTCGCTTGGATCAAGGGATCTGTGGCTTTCCCTCGAGGCTTTCCCATGAGGCTTTCCCACGAGGCTTTCCACAGGGTTGTCCCACGTGCCACCATGGTGTGAGTCGATCCTCGGCTTGAAAGTCGAGGCAGTGCAGGGAAAACAGGTTTCCCTGTAATAGACTGAGACATCTGGGGGACTCTGGGAATGTTGGCATGACCCTGGAGTTCCTCTCGGCTTTCCTGTGGAGAGCTCCTCCTCTTGAGATGCGACGGAACCGCCGGGAATTCTTTCCCGACGACGCAGGGAAAGGAACCCTCTTCTCGAGCTAGGAGGCGGAAACGGGGCTCCTCTGGATTGGGCGAGACTCTCGTGCTTCCTCTTGATTGGAGACGGGTATGTCGGGGAACTTCTTGAGTTGCAGCAAGGGTGTGAAGGACCCTTTGGAAGTTCCAGAGGTTAGGTGTGATTAGCCCGGGAAGCCTCAGAGGAAATGGGCCTCATCTCCCCTGGAGGGGAGAACCTCCTGCATTATCTCGAGTTGGCGCAGGTGTTCTGGCGTTACGACGGGGACCTCAGGGACCCGCTCTGGTGGCCTCAGGAAAGGCCAGTCCCCATGCGAGTTGCTCGAGGGCCTCTCGGGATTCCTCTCCCGTCGATGCCGGGGCCTACGACCTTGTGTGGAGTCGGTGCCGGAACCTGAGGATTCCTCTCCAGTGCTGACATGGATCTTGGGGTACTTCTGGAGTCTCCACAGGGGAGTCAGTCCTCGTCCCGAGTAAGGGCATGCACGTGAACTTTCCTCCCGAGCTGTAGCAGCAGTGTCACGCTCCCCTTCGCGTGGATCAAGGGATCTGTGGCTTTTCCTTCGAGGCTTCCCGACGAGACTTTCCCAGGAGGATTTCCCACAGGGCTGTCCAACGTGCCACGGTCGTGTGAGTCAATCCTCGGCTTGAAAGTCGAGGGCAGTGCAGGGAAAACAGGTTTCCCTGGAATGGCCTGAGACATCTGGGGGACTCTTGGAATGGTGGAACAACCCTGGAGTTCCTCACGCCTTTCCTGTGTAAAGCGTCCCCTCTTGAGATGCAACGGGAACGCCGAGAATTCTTTTCCGACCACGCAGGGAAAGGATCCCTCTCTCGAGCTATGAGGCGGAAACGGGGCTCCTCTGGATGTGGGCGGGACTCTCGTGCTTCCTCTCGAGTGGAGACGGGTATGTCGGGGATCTTCTTGTGTTGCAGCAAGGGTGTGAAGGTCGTTTTGGAAGTTCCAGAGTTTAGGTGTGATTAGCCTGGGACGCCTCAGAGGAAATGGGCCTCGTCTCGCCTGAAGAGGAGAACCTCCTGGAATTTCTCGAGTTGCGGCAGGTGCTCTCGACTTATGACGGGGATCTCAGGGACCCACTCTGATATCCTCAAGAAAGGCCAGTCCCCATGCTAGTTACTCGGGGCCTCTCCGGATTCCTCTCCCGACGATGCCGGGGCCTAAGACCTTGTTTGGAGTCGGTGCCAGAACGTGAGGATTCCTCTCCAGTGCTGACGTGGATCTTGGGGTACTTCTGGAGTCTCCCCAGGGGAGTCAGTCCTCGTCTCGAGTGGGGCTGCACGTGCGCTTTCCTCCCGAGCTGTAGCAGCAGTGTCACACTTCCCTTCGGTTTGATCAAAGCAACTGTGGCTTTCCCTCGAGGCTTTGGCTTTCCCTCGAGTCTTTCCCACAGGGCTGTCCCACGTGCCACCGTGGTGTGAGTCGATCCTCGGCTTGAAAGTCGAGGCAGTGCAGGGAAAACAGGTTTCCCTGGAATGCACTGAGACATCTGGGGGACTCTGGGAATGGTGGCACGACCCTGGAGTTCCTCTCTCCTTTCCTGTGGAGAGCGCCTCCTCTTGAGATGCGACCGGAACGCCAGGAATTCTTTCCCGACCACACAGGGAAAGATCCCTCCTCTCGAGCTATGAGGCGGAAACGGGGCTCCTCTGGATGTGGGCGGGACTCTCGTGCTTCCTCTCGAGTGGAGACGGTATGTCGGGGAACTTCTTGAGTTGTAGCAAGGGTGTGAAGGACCCTTTGGAAGTTCCAGAGGTTAGGTTTAATTAGCCTGGGGATGCCTCAGAGGAAATGGGCCTCCTCTCCCCTGGAGGGGAGAACCTCCTGCATTTTCTTGAGTTGGTGCAGGTGCTCTCGACTTACGACGGGGTCCTCAGGGACCCGCTCTGGTGGCCTCAGGAAAGGCCAGTCCCCATGCGAGTTGCTCGGGGCCTCTCGGGATTTCTCTCCCGTCGATGCCGGGCCTAAGACCTTGTGTGGAGTCGGTGCCGGAACCTGAGGATTCCTCTCCAGTGCTGACATAGATCTTGGGGTACTTCTGGAGTCTCCCAGGGGAGTCAGTCCTCGTCTCGAGTGGGGCATGCAGGTGCGCTTTCCTCCTGAGCTGTAGCAGCAGTGTCACGCTTCTCTTCGCATGGATCAAGGGATCTGTGGCTTTCCCTCAGGATTTCCCAAAGGGCTGTCCCACGTGCCATCGTGGTGTGAGTGGATCCTCGTCCTGAAATTCGAGGCAGTGTAGGGAAACAGGTTTCCCTGGAATGGACTGAGACATCTGGGGGACTCTGGGAATTGTGGCACGACCCTGGAGTTCCGCTCGCCTTTCCTGTGGAGAGTGCCTCCTCTTGAGATGCGACGGGAACGCCGGGAATTCTTTCCCGACCAATCAGGCAAAGGATACCTCCTCTCGTGCTAGGAGGCGGAAACGGGGTTCCTCTAGATGTGGGCGGACTCTCGTGCTTCCTCTCGAGTGAAGACGGGTATGTCGGCGAACTTCTTTAGTTTTAGCAAGTGTGTGAAGGGCCCTTTGGAAGTTCCAGAGGTTTGGTGTGATTAGCCTCGAGACGCCTCAGCGGAAAGGGCCTCATCTCGCCTGGAAGGGAGAACCTCCTGGATTTTCTCGAGTTGGGGGCAGGTGCTCTCGACTTACAACGGGGACATCAGGATCCCGCTCTGGTGGCCTCAGGAAAGGCAGGTCCCCATACGAGTTGCTCGGGGGCCTCTCGGGATTCCTCTCCCGTCGATGCCGGGCCTAAGTCCTTGTGTGGAGTCTGTGCCGGAACCTGAGGATTCCTCTCCAGGGCTGACATGGATCTTGGGGTACTTCTGTAGTCTCCCCAGGGGAGTCAGTCCTGGTCTCGAGTGTGGACATGCAAGAGCGCTTTCCTCCCGAGCTGTAGCAGCAGTGTCACGCTTCCCTTCGCTTGGATCAAGGGATCTGTGGCTTTCCCTCGAGGCTTTCCCATGAGGCTTTCCGGCTTTCCAACGATGCTTTCCCCCAGTGATGTCCCACGTGCCACCGTGGTGTCAGTCGATCCTCGTTTGAAAGTCGAGGCAGTGCCGGGGAAACAGGCTTCCCTGGAATGGACTGAGACATCTGGGGGACTCTGGGAATGGTGGCACGACCCTGGAGTTCCTCTCGCCTTTCGTGTCGACAGCGCCTCCTCTTGAGATGCGACGGGAACGCCGGGAATTCTTTCCCGACCACGCAGCAAAAGGATCCCTCCTCTCGAACTTGGAGGCAGAAACGGGGCTCCTCTGGATGTGGGCGTGACTCTCGTGCTTCCTCTCGTGTGGAGACGGGTATGTTGGGGAACTTCTTGAGTTGCAGCAAGGGTGTGAAGGATCCTTTGGAATTCCAGAGGTTAGGTGTGTTTAGAGTCGAGACGCCTTAGCGGAAATGGGCCTCATCTCCCCTGGAGGGGAGAATCTCCTGGATTTTTTCGAGTTGCGGTACGTGCTCTCGCCTTACGACGGGGACCACTGGGACCCGCTCTGGTGGCCTCAGGAAAGGCCAGTCCCCTTGCGAGTTGCTCGGGGGCCTCTCGGGATTCCTCTCCGTCGATGCCAGGGCCTAAGACCTTGTGTGGAGTCGGTGCCTGCCGGGGTCCAGCCCCGTGGATCCAGGGAATTCGAAGGGTGGACGGCGTTGGCGTGGAAAGACTTGTTTGTTTATTAATGTAAGATTAGATTAAGAAACTATAGTGTAGTAAGAAGATTAAGTGGAGGAAGAGGGCTGAATAGCTTGGTTTACGCGGAAGGCCAATAAAATTCCAGACAAGGAATTTGCACCATCTACGTTGGGCCACCGGCGCCCGCTTGAATATCTAAGGGTGCCTCGCCTTAAGCTCCCTTTCGTGCGGGTCTTAACAGCCGGGGCAAGTAAGTAGACCTGGCGAGCCTCCGCGCCCCAGATGGAGATTCAGCCTGAAGTTAAAGTAAGAGCAGCAGAGAGAGGGAAGGGGAGAGAAGAAGAGGAGAGAGAGACATGGGGGGAGCCAGAGTCCAAGAAACCAGGCCGAGAGACTAGTTCGAGAAACTGGCCCCCATCCTTTATTGTTCAGAAGGCCTTTTATACTTTTGATAAAACACGGAGATCAATGGGTAACACAAAATTATGTAGCGTTCGCAACCCAGATTCTTTCCGTATATCATTTTGTATACAAAAGGTCTCAGGTGATTTACATTATCTTTTGGCCAAGAGGCTTGTTAACACTTTTTGGCTCTCTTCCTTAATGAATGTTAATTTTGTTTCCCCTGCAGTGTTTTTTTTTTTTTTAATCTGCATCTCCTTAAAGCATTAAAGTTACATCTCTATAGAACAAAGGTGGAGTGGGATATAACAAAGAAGGTACTTAACTCAAAGATCTAATGTTGCTAATACCAGGTCTACTACTTGTTTTTCTAATACCAACTATATCTAAAAATAAAGGATATGAAAATTTGGCAGCAAGCATTGACCCAAAAAATGAAACCATTAATCAGTCCTATTCTAAAGATTTTGACTCCTCGGAAGCTCCTACATTCCTAGGATGTTTTAAGCTTCCTGTGCCTCCTGCGGTCAGGAGGCCTCAAACAATCACATGCGCAGCTGTACGAGTCCTGCAGGCAGGCTAGAAAGCCATCGGAGGGGTTTTTGGATTGAAACACTCTTTCAAATGCAGAAGACTAAAGCCCTGAATTGAATTTTTCCAGAAAATGTCAGAAGAGTGGAAAAACAGAGCACAAAAGCCGGCAGATTTTAGTTGGGGTACGTGCTTAGGAATTTGCAGAGGGTCCCTGAAGTCTGAGCACGCCTTGCATATGTCAGCTTCCTTCCTCATGACCTTGTCATGGCAGGATTCCTCACACTGGCTCCCAGCAGGTGCCGGAACCTGAGGATTCCTCTCCAGTGCTGACATGGATCTTGGGGTACTTCTGGAGTCTCCCAGGGGAGTCAGTCCTCGTCTCGAGTGGGGGCATGAACGTGCGGTTTCCTCTCGAGCTGTAGCAGCAGAGTCACGATTCCCTTCGCGTGGATCAAGGGATCTGTGGCTTTCCCTCGAGGCTTTCCCACGAGGCTTTCCCACAGGGCTGTCCCACGTGCCACCGTGGTGTGAGTCGATCCTCGGCTTGAAGGTGGAGGCAGTGCAGGGAAAACAGGTTTCCCTGGAATGGACTGAGACACCTGGGGGACTCTGGGAATGGTGGCACGATCCTGGAGTTCCTCTCCCCTCTCCGGTGGAGACCGACTCCTCTTGAGATGTGACAGGAACGCCGGGAATTCTTCCCGACCACGTAGGGAAAGGATCCCTCCTCTCGAGCTAGGAGGCGGAAACGGGCCTCCTCTGGATGTGGGCGGGACTCTCGTGCTTCCTCTCGAGTGGAGACGGGTATGTCGGGAACTTCTTGAGTTGCAGCAAGGGTGTGAAGGACCCTTTGAAAGTTCCAGAGGTTAGGTGTGTTTAGACTCGAGACGCCTCAGCGGAAATGGGCCTCATCTCGCCTGGAGGGGAGAACCTCCTGTATTATCTCGAGTTGAAGCATGTGCTCTCGACTTAGGACGGGGAACTCAGGGACCCGCTCTGGTGGCCTCAGGAAAGGCCAGACCCATGCGAGTTGCTCGGTGCTCTCGGGATTCCTCTCCGTCGATGCTGTGGCCAAGCCTTGTGTGGAGTCGGTTCCGGAACCTGAGGATTTCTCTCCAGTGCTGACATGGATCTTGGGGTACTTCTGGAGTCTCCCCAGGGGAGTCAGTCCTCGTCTTGAGGGGAGGCATGCACGTGCGCTTTCCT
>NW_017209101.1:0-3529 GCF_001704415.2 Capra hircus | reverse complement strand
GTGCCGGAACCTGAGGATTCCTCTCCAGTGCTGACATGGATCTTGGGTACTTCTGGAGTCTCCCCAGGGGAGTCAGTCCTCGTCTCCAGTGAGGGTATTAACGTGCGCTTTCCTCCCGAGGCTGTAGCACCAGTGTCGCGATTACATTCGCCTGATCAAGGTATCTGTGGATTTCCCTCGAGGTTTCCCACGAGCTTTCCCACGACGCTTTCCCACAGGGCTGTCCTACGTACCACCGTGGTGTGAGTCGAGCCTCAGCTTGAAAGTCAAGGGAGTGCAGGGAAAACAGGTTTCCCTGGAATGGACTGAGACATCTGGGGACTCTGGGAATGTGGCACGACCCTGGAGTTCCTCTCGCCTTTCCTGTGGGAGGGCGCCACCTCCTGAGATGCGTCGGGAACGCCGGGCATTCTTTCCCGACCACACAGGGAAAGGATCCCTCCTCTCGAGCTAGGAGGCGGAAACGGGGCTCCTCTGGATGTGGGCGGGACTCTCTTGTGCTTTCTCTCGAGTGGAGACGGGTATGTCGGCGAACTTCTTGAGTTGCAGATATGGTGTGAAGGACACTTTGGAAGTTCCAGAGGTTAGGTGTGATTAGCCTGGAGACACCTCAGCAGAAATGGGCCTCATCTCGCTTGGAGGGCAAAACCTCCTGGATTTTCTCGATTTGGGGCAGGTGCTCTCGACTTACGACGGGGACATCAGGGACCCGCTCTTGTGGCCTCACGAAAGGCCAGTCCCCATGCGAGTTGCTCATGGGCCTGTCGGGATTCCTCTCCATTTGATGCCGGGACCTAAGATCTTGTGTGGAGTCTGTGCCAAAACCTGAGGTTTCCTCTCCATTGCTGACATATATCTTGAGAGTACTTCTGGAATCTCCCCAGGGGAGTCACTCCTCGTCTCAAGTGGGGGCATGCAAGTGCGCTTTCCTCCGAGCTGTAGCAGCAGCGTTGAGCTTCCCTTCGCGAGGATCAAGGTGTCTGTGGCTTTCCCTCGAGGCTTTCCACGACGCATTCCCACGACGCTTTCCCACCAGGCTTTCCCACGAGGCTTTCCCACAGTGATGTCCCACGTGCCACCGTGGTGTCAGTCGATCCTCGGTTTGAAAGTCGAGGCAGTGCCGGGGAAACAGGCTTCCCTGGAATGGACTGAGACATCTGGGGGACTCTAGGAATGGTGACACGACCCTGGAGTTCCTCTCGCCTTTCCTGTGGAGAGCGCCTCCTCTTGAGATGCGAAGGACGCCAGGAATTCTTTCCCGAAGACGCAGGGAAAGGATCCCTCTTCTCGAGCTAGGAGACAGAAACGGGGCTCCTCTGGATGTGGGCGGGACTCTCGTGCTTCCTCTCCAGTGGAGATGGGTATGTCGGGGAACTTCTCGAGTTGCAGCAAGGGTGTGAAGGACCCTTGGGAAGTTCCAGAGGTTAGGTGTGATTAGCCTCGAGACGCCTAGGCGGAAATGGGCCTCATCTCGCCTGGAGGGGAGAACCTCCTGGATTTTCTCGAGTTGCGGCAGGTGTTCTCGACTTACGACGGGGACCTCAGGGACCCGCTCTTGTGGCCTCAGGAAAGGCCAGTCCCCATGCGAGTTGCTCGGGGGCCACTCGGGATTTCTCTCCCGTCGATACTAGGGCCTAAGACCTTGTGTGGAGTCGGTGCCGGAACCTGAGCATTCCTCTCCAGTGCTGACATGGATCCTGGTGTACTTCTGCAGTCTCCCCAGGGGAGGCAGTCCTCGTCTCTAGTGGGGGCATGCACGTGCGCTTTCCTACCGAGCTTTAGCAGCAGTGTCACGCTTCCCTTGGCGTGGATCAAGGGATCAGGGGCTTTCCATCGAGGCTTTCCCAAAAGCCTTTCCATGAGGCTTTCCCACAGGGCTGTCCCACGTGCCACCGTGTGTGTGAGTCGATCCTCGGCTTGAAAGTCGAGGCAGTGCAGGGAAAACATGTTTCCCTGGAATGGACTGAGACATCTGTGGTCTCTGAGAATGGTGGCACGACCCTGGAGTTCCTCTCGCCTTTCCTGTGGAGAGCGCCTCCTCTTGAGATGCGACGGGAACACCAGGAAATCTTTCCCGACCACGCAGGAAAAGATCCCTCCTCTCCAGCTAGGAGGCGGAAACGGGGCTCCTCTGGATGTGGGCTGGACTCTCGTTCTTCCTCTCGAGTGGAGACGGTATGTCGGGGATCTTCTTGAGTTGCAGCAAGGGTGTGAAGTTCCCTTTGGAAGTTCCAGAATTTAGGTGTGATTAGCCTCGAGACACCTCAGCGGAAATGGGCCTCATCTCACCTGGAGAGGAGAACCTCCTGGATTTTCTAGAGTTGCGGCAGGTGCTCTCGACTTACAACGGGGGACCTCAGGGACCCGCTGTGGTGGCGTCAGGAAAGGCCAGTCCCCATGCGAGTTGCTCGGGGGTCTCTCGGATTACTCTCCCGTCGATGCCGGGGCCTAAGATCTAGTGTGGAGACGGTGCCGGGACCTGAGGATTCCTCTCCAGTGCTGACATGGATCTTGGGGTACTTCTGGAGTCTCCCCAGGGGAGTCAGTCCTCGTCTCGAGTGGGGGCATGCACGTGCGCTTTCCTCCCCAGCTGTTGCAGCAGTGTCACGATTCCCTTCAAGTGGATCAAGGATCTTTGGCTTTCCCTCGAGGCTTTCCCGCGAGGCTTTCCCACAGGGCTCTCCACGTGTCAACGTGGTGTGAGTCGATCCTCGGCTTGAAAATCGAGGCAGTGCAGGGAAAACAGGATTTCCTGGAATGGACTGAGACATCTGGGGGACGCTGGCAATGGTGGTACGACCCTGGAGTTCCTCTCGCCTTTCCTGTGGAGAGCGCCTCCTCTTGAGATGCAACGGGAACGCCGGGAATTCTTTCCCGAGCACGCAGGGAAAGGTTCCCTCCTCTCAGGCTAGGAGGCAGAAACGGGGCTCCTCTGGATGTGGGCGGGACTCTCGTGCTTCCTCTCGAGTGGAGACGGGTATGTCAGGGAACTTCTTGAGTTGCAGCAAGGGTGTGAAGGACCCTTTGGAAATTCCAGCGGTTAGGTGTGAATAGCCTCGAGACACCTCAGCGGAAATGGGCCTCATCTCGCCTGGAGGGAGAACCTCCTGCATTTTCTCCAGTTGCGGCGGGTGCTCTCAACTTAAGACGGGACCACAGGGACCCTCTCTGGTGGGCCTCAGGAAAGGCCAGTCCCCATGCGAGTTGCACGGGGGCCTCTCGGGATTCCTCTAACGTCGATGCTGGGCCTAAGACCTTGTGTGGAGTCGGTGCCGGAACCTGAGGATTCCTCTCCAGTGCTGACATGGATCTTGGGGTACTTCTGGAGTCCCCAGGGGAGTCAGTCCTCGTCTCCGTGAGGGTATTAAACGTGCGCTTTCCTCCCGAGCTGTAGCACCAGTGTCGCGATTACATTCGCCTGGATCAAGGTATCTGTGGATTTCCCTCGAGGCTTTTCCACGAGGCTTTCCCACGACGCTTTCCCCACAGGGCTGTCCTACGTACCACCGTGGTGTGAGTCGAGCCTCAG
>NW_017209100.1:0-3530 GCF_001704415.2 Capra hircus | reverse complement strand
ATCCCCGACATACCCGTCTCCACTCAAGAGGAAGCACGAGAGTCCCGCCTACATCCAGAGGAGCCCCGTTTCCACCTCCTAGCTCGAGAGGAGTGATCCTTTCCCTGCGTGGTTGGAAAGAATTCCCGGCGTTCCATCGCATCTCAAAGAGGCGCTCTCCACAGGAATGGCGAGAAGAATTCCAGGTCGTCCCACCATTCCAGAGTCCCCCAGATGTCTCAGTCCATTCCAGGGAAACCTGTTTCCCTACACTGCCTCGACTTTTAGGACGAGGATCACTCACACCACGGTGGCACGTGGGACAGCTCTTTGGGAAAGCCTCGAGGGAAAGCCACAGATCCCTTGATCCACGCGAAGGAATCCTGACAGTGCGCTGCAGCTCGGGAGGAAAGCGCACGTGCATGCCCCACTCGAGACGAGGACTGACTCCCCTGGGGAGACTCCAGAAGTACCCCAAGTTCCATGTCAGCACTGGAGAGGAATCCTCAGGTTCCAGCACTGACTCCACACAAGCACTTAGGCCTAGCATCGACGGGAGTGGAATCCCGAGAGGCTCCCGAGCAAACTCGCCTGGGGACTGGCCTTTCCTGAGGCCACCAGAGCGGGTCCCTGAGTCCCCGTCGTAAGTCGAGAGCTCCTGCCGCAACTCCGAGAAAATCCAGAAGGTTCTCTCCAGGCGAGATGAGGCCCATTTCCGATGAGGTTTCTCGAGGCTATTCACACCTAAAACTCTGGAACTTCCAAAGGTCCTTCACACCCTTGCGCAACTCAAAAAGTTCCCCGACAAACCCGTCTCCACTCGAGAGGAAGCACGAGAGTCCCGCCCACATCCAGAGGAGCCCCGTTTCCGCCTCCTAGCTCGAGAGGAGGGATCCTTTCCCTGCGTGCTCGGGAAAAAATCCCGGCGTTTCCGTCGCATCAGAAGAGGAGGCGCTCTCCACAGGAAAGGCGAGAGGAACTCCAGGGTCATGCACCATTCCAGAGTCCCCGAGATGTCTCAGTCCATTCCAGGGAAACCTGTTTTCCCTGCACTGCCTCGACTTCCAAGCCGAGGATCGACTCACACCACGGTGGCACGTGGACAGCCCTGTGGGAAAGCCCCAGGGGAAAGCCTCGTGGGAGGGCCTCTCGGGAAAGCCTGGAGGGAAAGCCACAGATCCCTTGATCCACGCAAAGGGAAGCGGGACACTGCTGCTACAGCTCGAAGGAAAACGCACGTGCATGCCCCACTCGAGACGAGGACTGACTCCCCTGGGGAGACTCCAGAAGTACCCCAAGATCCATTTCAGCACTGGAGAGGAATCCTCAGTTTCCGGCACTGACTCCATACAAGGTCTTAGGCCACAGCATCGACGGGAGAGGAATCCGAGAGGCCCCCGAGCAACTCGCATGGGGACTGGCCTTTCCTGAGGCCACCAGATCGGGTCCCAGAGGTCCCCGTCTTAAGTCGAGAGCACCTGCCGCAACTCCAGAAAATCCAGGAGGTTTTCCCTCCAGTCGAGATGAGGCCCATTTCCGCTGAGGCGTCTCGAGGCTAATCACACCTAACCTCTGGAACTTCCAACGGGTCCTTCACACCCTTGCTGCAACTCAAGAAGTTCCCCGATATACCCGTCTCCACTCGAGAGGAAGCATGCCAGTCCCGCCCACATCCAAAGGAGACCCGTTTACGCCTCCTAGCTCCAGAGGAGGGATTCTTTCCCTGCGTGTCGGGAAAGAATTCCCGGCGTCCCGTCGCATCTCAAGAGGAGCGCTCTCCACAGGAAAGGCGAGAGAACTCCAGTGTCTGCCACCATTCCCAGGTCCCCCAGATTCTCAGTCCATTCAGGAAAACCTGTTTTCCCTGCACTGCCTCGACTTTCAAGCCGAGATCGACTCACACCACGGTGCACGTGGGACAGCCCTGTGGAAAGCCTCGTGGAAAGCTCGTGGAAAGCCTCGAGGGAAAGCCACAGATCCCTTGATCCACGCCAAGTGACGCGTGACACTGCTGCTACAGCTCGGGAGGAAAGAGCACGTGCATGCCCCCATTCGAGACGAGGTCCGATCCCCTGGGAGTCTCCAGAAGTACCCCAAGATCCATGTAGGCACTGTAAGAGAATGCTCAAGTTACGGCACCGACTCCACAAAGATCTTAGCCTCGGCATCGACAGAGTGGAATCCGAGAGGCGCCCGAGCAACTCGCATGGGACTGGCTTTCCTGAGCCACTAGAGCGGGTCCCTTGAGGTCCCGTCGTAAGTCGAGAGCACCTGCATCAACTTGAGAAAATCCAGGAGGTTCTCCCCTCCAGGCGAGATGAGGCCCATTTCGCTGAGGCGTATCGAGGCTTATCACATCTAACATCTGAACTTCCAAGGGTCCTTCACACCCTTGCTGCAACTCAAGAAGTCCCCAACATACCCGTCTCCACTCGAGAGGAAGCACCAGAGTTCTGCCCACATCCAGAGGAGCGCGTACCCGCCTCCTACTCGAGAGGAGGATCCTTTCCAGCGTGATCGGGAAGAATTTGCGGCCTTCCTGTCCGCATATCAAGAGGAGCCGCTCAACACAGGAAAGGCGAGAGGAACTCCAGGTCGTGCCACCATTCACAGAGTCCCCCAGATGTATCAGTCCATTCCAGGGAAAGTGTTTCCCTGCACTGCCTCAACTTTGAAGCCGAGGATCGACTCACACCACGGGTGGCACTTGCGACAGCCTGTGGGAAAGCCACGTGGGAAAGGCTCGTGGGAAAACCTCGAGGAAAACCACAGATCCCTTGATCCAAGCGAAGGGAAGCGTGACACTGCTGCTACAGCTCGAGGAGGAAAGCGCACGTGCAGGCCCCCACTCGAGACGAGGGACTGACTCCCCTGGGGAGACTCAGAGAACCCCAAAATCCATGTCACCACTGGAGAGGAATCCTCAGGTTCCAGCACCACTCCACACAAGATCTGAGGCCCCGGCATCGAAGGGAGAGGAATCCCGAGAGGCCCCCAGGCAACTCGCATGGGGACTGGCCTTTCCTGAGGCCACCAGAGCGGGTCCCTGAGGTCCCCTTCGTAAGTCGAGGGCACCTGCTGCAACTCGAGAAAATCCAGGAGGTTCACTCCTGCAGGCTAGATGAGTCCCATTTCCGCTGAGCCGTCTCGAGGTTAATCACACCTAACCTCTGGAACTTCCAAAGGGTCCTTCACACCCTTGCTGCAACTCAAGAAGTTCCCCGACATACCCGTCTCCACTCGAGAGGAAACACGAGAGTCCCGCCCACATCCAGAGGAGCCCGTTTCCGCCTCCTAGCTCGGAGGAGGATCCTTTCCCTGCTGGGTCGGGAAGAATTCCCGGCGTTCCCGTCGCATCTCAAGAGGAGGCGCTCTCCACAGGAAAGTCGAGAGGAACTCCAGGGTCGTTCCACCATTCCCTGAGCCCCCAGATGTCTCAATCCATTCCAGCGGGAAACCTGTTTTCCGTGCACTGCCTCGACTTTCAAAGCGTGGGATCGACTCACACCACGGTGGCAGGTGGGACATCCCTGTGGGGAAAGCCTCGTGGG
>NW_017209099.1:0-3531 GCF_001704415.2 Capra hircus | reverse complement strand
CCGAACATCTGGAATTTCCAAAGGGTCCTTCACACCCTTGCTGCAACTCAAGAAGTTCCCCGACATACCCGTCTCCACTCGAAAGGAAGCACGAGAGTCCGGCCCACATCCAGAGGAGCCCGTTTCCGCCTCCTAGCTCGAGAGGAGGGATCCTTTCCCTTCGAGTTCGGAAAGAATTCCCGACGTTTCCGTCGCATCTCAAGAAGAGGCGCTCTCCCACAGGAAAGGCGAGAGGAACTCCAGGGTCGTGCCACCATTCCCAGAGTCCCTCAGATGTCTCAGTCCAATTCAGTGAAACCTTTTTTCCCTGCACTGCCTCGACTTTCAAGCCGAGGATCGACTCTCACCACGGTGGCACGTGGGACAGCCTTGTGGGAAAGACTCGAGGAAAGCCTCGTGGGAAAGCCTCGAGGGAAAGCCACAGATCCCTTGATCCACGCGAAGGGAAGCCTGACACTGCTGCTATAGCTGGGGAGGAAAGCGCACGTGTATGCCCCCACTCGAGACGAGGACTGACTCCCCAGGGAAACTCAGGACGTACCCCAAGGTCCATGTCAGTACTGGATAGGAATCCTCAGGTTCCGGCACCGACTCCACACAAGGTCTTAGACCCGGCATCGACAGGAGAGGAATCCCGAGAGGCCCCCGAGCAACTCGCATGGGGAATGGCCTTTCCTGAGGCCACCAGAGCATGTCCTGAGGTCCCCGTCGTAAGTGGAGAGAAACTGCTTCAACTCGATAAAATCCAGAAGGTTCTCCCTCCAGGCGAGATGAGGCCCATTTCCAATTAGGCCTCTCGAGGCTAATCACACCTAACCTCTGGAACTTCCAAAGGGTACATCACCCACTTGTTGCAACTCAAGAAGTTCCCCGACATAACCGTCTCCACTTGAGAGAAAGCTCGAGCCTCCCGCCGACATCCAGAGGAGCCCGTTTCCGCCTCCTAGCTCGAGAGGAGGATCCTTTCCCTGCGTGTTCGGAAAGAATTCCCGGCGTTTCCATCGCATCTCAAGAGGAGGCACTCTCCACAGGAAAGGCGAGAGGAACTCCAGGGTCGAGCCACCATACACAGAGTCCCCCAGATGTCTCAGTCCATTCCAGGGATACCTGTTTTCCCTGCACTGCCTCGACTTTCAAGCCGAGGGTCGATTCACAGCACGGTGGCACGTGGGACAGCCTTGTGGGAAAGCCTCATGGAAAGCCTCGAGGGAAAGCCACAGATCCTTTGATCCACTCGAAGGGAAGCGTGACACTGCTGCTACAGCTCGGAGGAAAGCACAGTGCATGCACCCACTCGAGCCGAGGACTGACTCCCTGGGGAGACTCCAGAAGTACACCAAGATCCATGTCAGCACTGGAGAGGAATCCTCAGGTTCCGGCACCTTCTCCACATAAGATCTCAGGCCCCGGCATCGACGGGAGAGGAATGCCGAGAGGCCCCCGAGCAACTCGCATGGGGAATGGCCTTTCCTGAGGCCACCAGAGCATGTCCCTGAGGTCCCCGTCGTAAGTGGAGAGAAACTGCTTCAACTCGAGAAAATCCAGAAGGTTCTCCCTCCAGGCGAGATGAGGCCCATTTCCAATTAGGCCTCTCGAGGCTAATCACACCTAACCTCTGGAACTTCCAAAGGGTACATCACCCACTTGTTGCAACTCAAGAAGTTCCCCGACATAACCGTCTCCACTTGAGAGAAAGCTCGAGCCTCCCGCCGACATCCAGAGGAGCCCCGTTTCCGCCTCCTAGCTCGAGAGGAGGGATCCTTTCCCTGCGTGTTCGGGAAAGAATTCCCGGCGTTTCCATTGCATCTCAGAGGAGGCACTCTCCACAGGAAAGGCGAGAGGAACTCCAGGGTCGAGCCACCATACACAGAGTCCCCCAGATGTCTCAGTCCATTCCAGGAAACCAGTTTTCCCTGCACTGCCTCGACTTTCAAGCCGAGGATCGACTCACACCACGGTGGCACGTGGGACAGCCCTGTGGGAAAGCCTCGTGGGAAAGCCTCCTGCAAAAACCTCGATGAAAGCCACAGATTTCTTCATCCACGCGAAGGGAAGCATGACACTGCTGCTACAGCTCGGGAGAAAGTGCACGTGCATGACCTAAGTCGAGACGAGGACTGAATCCCCGGTGGAGACTCCAGAAGTACCCCAAGATCCATGTCAGCACTGGAGAGGAGTCCTCAGGTTCCGGCACCGTCTCCACACAACGTCTTAGGCCCCGGCATCGACGGGAGAGGAATCCTGAAGGGCCCCCTAGCAACTCGCATGGGGACTGGCCTTTCCTGAGGCCACCAGACCAGGTCCCTGAGGTCCTCGTCTTAAGTCGAGAGCACCTGTGGCAACTCTAGAAAATCCAGGAGGTTCTCCCCTCCAGGCGAGATGAAGCCCATTTCCGCGGAGGCTCTCGAGGCTAATCAACCTGGCCTCTGGAATTCCAAAGGTCCTTCACACCCTTGCTGCAACTCAAGAAGTTCCCCGACGTACCCCTCTCCACTCGAGAGGAAGCACGAGAGTCCTGCCCACATCCAGAGAAGCCCCGTTTCAGCCTCATAGATCGAGAGGTGAATCCTTTCCCTGCGTGGTCGGGAAAGAATTCCGCGTTCCGGTCGCATCTCAAGAGGAGGCGGTCTCCACAGGAAACACGAGGGATCTCCAGGTCGTGACACCATTCCCTGAGTGCCAGAGATTTCTCAGTCCATTCCAGGGAAACCTGTTTTCCCTGCACTGCCTCGACTTTCAAGCCGAGGATCCACTCACACCACGGTGGCACGTGGGACAGCCCTGTGTGAAAGCCTCGGGGAAACCTCGTGGGAAAGCCTCGAGGAAAAGCCACAGATCCCCTTGATCACGCAAAGGGAAGTGTGACACTGCTGCTACAGCTCGGGAGGAAAGCAACGTGCATGCCCCCACTCGCGAGACGGGACTCCCCTGGGGAGACTCCAGAAGTACCCAGACCATGTCAGCACTGGAGAGAATCCTCAGGTTCCGGCACGGACTCCTCAAATATCTTAGGCCCCCGTCATTGACGGGAGAGGAATCCCGAAAGGCCCCTGGAGCAACTCGCATGGGGACTGGCCTTTCCTGAGGCCACCAGAGCGGTCCCTGAGGTCCCCATTGTAAGTCGAGAGCACCTGCCGCACCTCGAGAAAATCCCAGGAGGTTCTCCCTTCCAGGCGAGATGGCCCATTTCCGCTGAGGCATCTCGAGGCTAATCACACCTAACCTCTTGACTTTCAAAGGGTCCTTCACACCCTTGCTGCAACTCAAGAAGTTCCCCAACATCCCCGTCTCTACTGGAGAGGAAGCACGAGAGTCCGCCCTCATCCAGAGGAGTCCCGTTTCCGCCTCATAGCTCGAGAGAAGGGATATTTCCCTGCGTGGTCGGGAAAGAAATCCCGGCGTTCCCGTCGCATCTCAAGAGGAGGTGCTCTCCACAGGAAAGGCGAGAGGAACTCCAGGGTCGTGCCACCATTCCCAGAGTCCCCAGATGTCTCAGTCCATTCCAGGGAAACTGTTTTCCCTGCACTGCCT
>NW_017209098.1:0-3532 GCF_001704415.2 Capra hircus | reverse complement strand
TAGGGGAGCCTAAAAAAGCTAAGGCGCAAGTGCCCCTGGCAAGCTCGAGCCCGACGGCAGGCGGGCCCTGCGAGGAGCAGGTGGTACCTGGGCTAGGAGTCCAGGCACACAGGGCCGGAGCGCGGGTCTGGCCAGATCGGGGCTCTTGAGCTAGATGTGGGGCTAGGAGCTTAGGCTGCCGGAGGGAGTTGCGGTGGACGCGGGGCTCACTGAACTGCTGCCGAGACGACAAGCCTCGGCTCTGGTTCTGCTTGATGGTTAGGCCGCCGCCTTTGGAGCCGCCGAGGTGCCCTTGGGAGGGCTCGCAGCGTGGTAGCTCCGTGCAGCAGGGCTTTCTGTCTTGACTGCGGCTCGGCTGAGGGACGTCCTCCTTGTCTCCGGCGAGGCGCGGAGGTGCACGGCTACTAGCTGCTGGGCTGTGAGCTCTCCGCCTTATGGCAGGGTGCGGGCGCCGCCGAGGGGCTGGCCTGCCCAGCAGGGTTCCTTGGGCGCATCAGGGGGCTGCTTTCTTTCCCCTGAGTTGGGGCTGTGGGCGGGAACCCAGACACGCAGGATAAGCCCCAACCACCTGCACATGTCTCTGCTGGGGAGGAGAGTGCTAGGGAACCTACGTCTCTCACACACTTTCTAGGCACCCACGGAGTCAGCCTCTGGGAGTGTGGGGATGCAAAACCCAGCCAGGGGCCCTTGGAACCTGGTGCTCTCCGTGCGGAGCTTTTTGTCTGGGGCGGCCAAGGAACGCGCTGAAGGAGCCCTGCTGTTGCCCTTCGCTTCCCTCTGACAGAGCTTTCACTGCTGCTGGAGCCCTTGGCAGTGTGCAACCCACCAGCCCCTAAGCCCTCCTCAAGGACGCTTGGACCTAAGTGCAAAGGCAAGGCAGGGGTAGAGCTGAAGCCAGGAAGGCGCCAGTGGCGTTTCCGAGCCTCACACAGCCTGCTCCTTCCTGGGGAGGGAGCCTTAAAGCAAGGCAAGTCTGCGCAAGGCTCGCCTATGGCAGAGCATCTTGGTGCCAGGAACTCTGCCAGATCGGGCCTCTGACAGAGCTAGAGATCTGCCGTACTGGAGTCGCACTTAGCTTCGTGTAAGCAGGGATTTCAGCTTGACGGGGACTTGCTGCCTCCTCTTCCCCGAGGAGGCTCGCTTCCCTGCTGGCTGTGCACTCGCCTATCAGGCGGGGCGCAGGGCTCCTCCAGCAGGTCTTGCCTCAGGGGCTGCTTCCCCTGAGTTGGGGCTGTGGGCAGGAACCCAGACACGCAGGATCAGGCCCCAAAACCTGCACATGTCTCTGCTGGGAGGAGAGTGCTAGGGAACCTACGTCTGTCATACACTTTCTGGCACCCAAGGAATCAGCCTCCGTGTGTGCGGGGCTGAAAACCCCAGCCAGGGGACCTGGGAGCCTGGTGCTCTCCGTGTGGCGCTGAATCTGGGCGGCCAAGCAACCGCTGGAGGAGCCCTGCAGTTGCCCTTCCCTTCCCTCTGACAGAATTCTCACTGCTGGAGCCCTTGGCAGTGTGCAACCCACCAGCCCTAAGCCTCCTTAAGGAGGACTGGGACCTAAGTGCAAAGGCAAGGCAGGATTGGAGCTGAGGCCAGAAAGGCGCCAGTGGCGACTCCCAGGCTCCTGCCTGCCTGCTCCTTCCTGGAGAGGCAGCCTAAAAGCAAGGCAAGTCTGGGCAAGGCTAGCCCCCGGCAGAGCAGCCTCGCGCCAGGAACTCTGCCAGATCGGGGCTCTGAGCAGAGCTAGAGCTCTGCCGTACTGGAGGCGCACTTAGCTCCGTGCAAGCAGGGCTTTCAACTTGACGGGGCTGGGCTGCCTCCTCTTCCCCCGAGGAGGCTCGCTTCCTGCTGGCTGTGCACTCGCCTATCAGGCGGGGGCGCAGGGCTCCTCCAGCAGGTCTTGCCTCAGGGGCTGCTTCCCCTGAGTTGGGGCTGTGCAGGAACCCAGACACGCAGGATCAGGCCCCAAACACCTGCACATGTCTCTGCTGGGGAGGAGAGTGCTAGGGAACCTACGTCTGTCATACACTTTCTGGGCACCCAAGGAATCAGCCTCCGTGTGTGCGGGGCTGAAAACCCCAGCCAGGGCTGGGAGCCTGGTGCTCTCGGTGCGGCGCTGATTCTAGGCGGCCTAGAAACCGCTGGAGGAGCCCTGCAGTTGCCCTTCCCTTCCCTCTGACAGAGCTCTCACTGCTGAAGCCCTTGGCAGTGTGCAACCCACCACCCCCTAAGCCCTCCCCAACACGCCTGGCACCTATGTGCAAAGCAAGGCAGGATTGGAGCTGAGGCAAGGAAGGCACCAGTGGCGTCTCCCAGGCTCGCTCAGACAGCTCCTTCCTGGGGAGGGAGCCTAAAAGCAAGGCAAGTCTGGCAAGGCGAGCCCCGGCCGAGCAGCCTCGCGCCAGAAACTCTGCCAGATCGGGGCTCTGAGCAGAGCTAGAGCTCTGCCGTACTGGAGGCCCACTTAGCTCCGTGCAAGCAGGGCTTTCCTCTTGACTGGGCTCGGCTGCCTCCTCTTCTCCCGAGGAGGCTCGCTACACTGCTGGCTGTGCTCTCGCCTATCAGGCGGCGCGCGCAGGGCTCCTCCAGCAGGTCTTGCCTCAGGGGCTGCTTCCCCTGAGTTGAGGCTGTGGGCGGGAACCCAGACACGCAGGATAAGGCCCCAACCACCTGCACATGTCTCTGCTGGGGGAGGAGAGTGCTAGGAACCTACGTCTCTCACACACTTTCTAGGCACCCACGGAGTCAGCCTCTGGGAGTGTGGGGATGCAAAACCCAGCCAGGGGCCCTTGGAACCTGGTGCTCTCCGTGCGGAGCTTTGTCTGGGCGGCCAAGGAACCGCTGAAGGAGCCCTGCTGTTGCCCTTCGCTTCCCTCTGACAGAGCTTTCACTGCTGGAGCCCTTGGCAGTGTGCAACCCACCAGCCCCTAAGCCCTCCTCAAGGACGCTTGGGACCTAAGTGCAAAGGCAAGGCAGGGGTAGAGCTGAAGCCAGGAAGGCGCCAGTGGCCGTTTCCGAGCCTCACACAGCCTGCTCCTTCCTGGGGAGGGAGCCTTAAAGCAAGGCAAGTCTGCGCAAGGCTCGCCTATGGCAGAGCATCTTGGTGCCAGGAACTCTGCCAGATCGGCCTCTGAACAGAGCTAGAGATCTGCCGTACTGGAGTCGCACTTAGCTTTCGTGGAAGCAGGGATTTCAGCTTGACGGGACTTGCTGCCTCCTCTTCCCCCGAGGAGGCTCGCTTCCCTGCTGGCTGTGCACTCGCCTATCAGGCGGGGGCGCAGGGCTCCTCCAGCAGGTCTTGCCTCAGGGGCTGCTTCCCCTGAGTTTGGGGCTGTGGGCAGGAACCCAGACACGCAGGATCAGGCCCCAACCACCTGCCACATGTCTCTGCTGGGGGGGAGAGTGCTAGGGAACCTACGTTCTGTCATACACTTTCTGGGCACCCAAGGATCAGCCTCCGTGTGTGCGGGGCTGAAAACCCCAGCCAGGGGCCCTGGGGAGCCTGGTGCTCTCCGTTGTGGCGTCTGAATCTGGG
>NW_017209097.1:0-3533 GCF_001704415.2 Capra hircus | reverse complement strand
TTTCTTCTGGCTGATGAAGCAAATAAGGTTGATGCTCCTGTGGTGAACCTGTATCCTGTTTGATGAGACCCCTTAGCAGGAATTCTGAATTGTTTCCCCTCAGTCAGTCTCTCCCATCAGGAAGCTTCCATAAGCCTGTTATTCGTACCCACCAGAGGGCAGACAGAATGAAAACCACACTCATAGAAAACTAATCAAACTGATCACATGGACCACAGACTTGTGTCTAACTCAATGAAACTGTGAGCCGTGCCGTGTAGGGCAGCCCAAGACGGACAAGGGTGGAGAATTCTGACAAAATGTGGTCCACTGGAAAAGGGAATGGCAAACCACTTCAGTATTCTTGCCTGGAGAACCCCATGAACAGTATGAAAAGGCAAAAGATAGACACTGAAAGAGGAACTCCCAGTTGGTGGCTGCAATATGCTACTGGAGATCAGTGGAGAAATAACTCCAGAAAGAATGAAGGGATGGAGCCAAAGCAAAAACAATACCCAGTTGTGGATGTGACTGGTGATAGAAGTAAAGTCCAATGCTATAAAGAGCAATATTGCATAGTACTCTGGAATGTTAGGTCCGTGAATCAAAGCAAATTGGAAGTGGTTAAATAGGAGATGGCAAAAGTGAACATTGACATTTTAGGAATCAGCGAACTAAAATGGACTGGAATGGGTGAATTTAAGTCAAATGACCATTATATCTACTACTGTGGGCAAGAATTCCTTGGAAGAAATAGAATAGCCCTCATAGTCAACCAAAGAGTCCGAAATGTAGTACTTGAATGCAGTCTCAAAAACAACAGAATGATCTCTGTTTGTTTCCAAGGCAAGCCATTCAAGTCTATGCCCCAACCAGGAATGATTCTATGATGACCTCCTAGAACTAACACCCAAAAAAGATGTCCTTTTCATTATAGGAGACTGGAATGCAAAAGTCAGAAGTCAAGAGATACCTGTAATAACAGGCAAATTTGACCTTGGAGTACAAAATGAAGCAGGTCAAAGGCTAACAGTTTTGCCAAGAAAATGCTCTGGTCATAGCAAACACCCTCTTCCAACAACACAAGAGAAGACTCTACATGGACATCACCAGATGGTCAATACTGAAATCAGATTGATTATATTCTTTGCAGCCAAAGATGGAGAAGCTCTATACAGTCAGCAAAAACAAGACCGGGAGCTGACTGTGGCTCAGATCATGAACTCCTTATTGCAAATTCAGACTTAAATTGAAGAAAGTAGGGAAAACCACTAGACCATTCAGGTATGACCTAAATCAAATCCCTTACAATTATACAGAAGTGACAAATAGATTCAAGGGATTAGATCTGATAGACAGAGTGCCTGAAGAACTATGGACGGAGGTTCATGACATTGTACAGGAGGCAGTGATCAAGACCATCCCCAAGAAAAGAAATGCAAAAAGGCAAAATGGTTGTCTGAGGAGGCCTTACAAATAGCTGAGAAAGAGAAAGAAAAGCAAAGGAGAAAAGGAAAGATATACCCATTTGAATGCAGAGTTCCAAAGAATAGCAAGGAGAGATAAGAAAGCCTTCCTCAGTGATCAATGCAAAGAAATAGAGGAAAACAATAGAATGGGAAAGACTAGAGATCTCTTCAAGAAAATTAGAGATACCAAGGGAACATTTCATGCAAAGATGGGCACAATAAAGGACAGAAATGGTATGGACCTAACAGAAGCAGAAGATATTAAGAAGAGGTGGCAAGAATACACAGAAGAACTATACAAAAAAGATCCATGACCCAGATAACCATGATGGTGTGATCACTCACCTAGAGCCAGACATCCTGGAATGTGAAGTCAAGTGGGCCTTAGGAAGCATCACTGAACAAAGCTAGTGGAGGTGATGGAATTCCAGTTGAGCTATTTCAAATCCTAAAAGATGATGCTGTGAAAGTGCTGCACTCAATATGCCAGCAAATTTGGAAAACTCAGCAGTGGCCACAGGACTGGAAAAGGTCAGTTTTCATTCCAATCCAAAAAGGCAATGCCAAAGAATGTTCAAACTACTGCACAATTGCACTCATCTCACACACTAGCAAAGTAATGCTCAAAATTCTCCAAGCCAGGCTTCAACAGTATGTGAATGAACTTCCAGATGTTCAAGCTGGATTTAGAAAAGGCAGAGGAACCAGAGATCAAATTGCCAACATCTGGATCATCAAAAAAGCAAGAGAGTTCCAGAAAAACATCTACCTAATTATGAAGTTGTGGTGGCGTGGAAAAAAAGAGATGGGAATACCAGACCACCTGACCTGCCTCCTGAGAAATCTGTATGCAGGTCAAGAAGCAACAGTTAGAACTGGACATGGAACAACAGACTGGTTCCAAATTGGGAAAGGAGTACGTCAAGGCTGTATATTGTCACCCTGCTTATTTAACTTATATGCAGAGTACATCATGAGAAATGCGGGCTGGATGAAGCACAAGCTGGAATCAAGATTGCTGGAGAAATATCAATAACCTCAGATATGCAGATGACACCACCCTTATGGCAGAAAGCGAAGAAGAACTAAAGAGCCTCTTGATGAAAGTGAAAGAGGAGAGTGAAAAAGTTGGCTTAAAACTCAACATTCAGAAAACTAAGATCATGGCATCTGGTCCCATCACTTCATGGCAAATAGATGGGGAAACAATGGAAACAGTGACAGACTTTATTTTTTGGGCTCCAAAATCACTGCAGATGGTGACTGCAGCCATGAAATTAAAAGACGCTTGCTCCTTGGAAGAAAAGTTATGACCAACCTAGACAGCATATTAAAAAGCAGAGACATTACTTTGCCAACAAAGGTCCGTCTAGTCAAAGCTATGGTTTTTCCAGTAGTCATGTATGGATGTGAGAGTTGGACTATAAAGAAAGCTGAGTGCTGAAGAATTGATGCTTTTGAACTGTGGTGTTGGAGAAGACTCTTGAGAGTCCCTTGGACTGCAAGGAGATCCAACCAGTCCATCCTAAAGGAAATCAGTCCTGAATATTCATTGGAAGGACTGATGCTGAAGCTGAAACTCCAATACTTTGGCCACCTGATGTGAAGAACTGACTCATTTGAAAAGACCCTGATGCTGGGAAAGATTGAAGGGTGGAGGAGAAGGGACGACAGAGGATGAGATGTTGGATGCATCACTGACTCAATGGACATGAGTTTGAGTAAGCTCCGGGAGTTGGTGATGGACAGGGAGCCTGGTGCAGTCCATGGGGTCACAAAGAGTCAGACACAACTCAGGGACTGAACTGACTGATTGAAACAGTGTTATAAATTCAGTGCTTTTCTGTGTTAACCTTTTCCTCTTGAATTATCAGATTTATATTCTGCAGTTAGTACTTTACTCCAAGAAAAGGACCTAGAAGATGTGAAAACATCACAATGTTATTGTGGATACGTTCTAGATTGCTGTTGTTCTAGTAGTTCTGTGATGTGAGGTTTGGTGCAGAAGGCAGCCTTTTAAAGAGGGCTGTACGTTATGGTGTAGTTGTGTGATATTTTGACTAGGGTAGATGGCCCAGGCAGTGG
>NW_017209096.1:0-3533 GCF_001704415.2 Capra hircus | reverse complement strand
TGAGTTGCGACGGGAATGCCGGGTATTCTTTCCGACCTCGCAGGGAAAGGATCCCTCCTCTCGAGCTAGGAGGCGGAAACGGGGCTCCTCTGGATGTGGCGGGACTCTCGTGCTTCCTCTCGAGTGGAGACGGGTATGTCAGGGACTTCTTGAGTTGCAGCAAGGGTGAGAAAGACCCTTTTTCTAAGTTCAGAGGTTAGGTGTGATTAGCCTCAAGACGCCATAGCGGAAATGGGCCTCATCTCGCCTGGAAGGGAGAACATCCTGGATTTTCTCGAGTTGCGGCAGGTGCTCTTGACTTACGACGGGGACATCAGGGACCAATCTGGCGGCCACAGGAAAGGCCAGTCCCCATGCGAGTAGATTGGGGCTCTCGGCATTCCTCTCCCGTCGATGCCTGGCCTAAGACCTTGTGTGGAGTCACTGCCGGAACTGAGGATTCCTTTGCAGTGCTGACATGGATCTTGGGGTACTTCTGGAGTCTCCCCAGCGGGAGTCAGTCCCCGTCTCGAGGGGGCATGTACGTACACTTTCCTCCCAAGCTGTAGCAGCAGTGTCACGCTTCCATTCACGTGGATCAAGGATCAAGGCTTTCCCTCGAGGCTTTCCCACGTGGATTTCCCGAGGCTTTCCCACAAGGCTGTTCCTCGTGTCACCGTGGTGTGAGTCAATCCTCGGCTTGAAAGTCGAGGCAGTGCAGGGAAAACAGGTTTTCCCTGGAATGGACTGAGACATCTGGGGGACTCTGGGAATGGTGGCACGACCCTGGAGTTCCTCTCGCCCTTCCTGTGGAGAGTCCTCCTCTTGAGATGCGAAGGGAACGCCGGGAATTCTTTCCCGACCACGCAGGGAAAGGATCCCTCCTCTCGAGCTAGGAGGCGGAAACGGGGCTCCTCTGGATGTGGGCGGGACTCTCGTGCTTCCTCTCGAGTGGGAGACGGTATGTCGGGGAACTTCTTGAGTTGCAGCAATGGTGTGAAGGACCCTTTGGAAGCTCCAGAGGTTAGGTGTGATTAGCCTGGAGACGCCTCAGCGGAAATGGGCCTCATCTCGCCTGGAGGGGAGAACCTCCTGGATTTGTCGAGTTGCAGCAGGTGCTCTCGACTTACGACGGGGACCTCAGGGACCCGCTCTGGTGGCCTCAGGAAAGGCCAGTCCCCATGCGAGTTGCTTGGGGGCCTCTCGGATTTCCCTCCCATGCCGGGGCCTAAGACCTTGTGGTGGAGTCGGTGCCGGAACCTGAGGATTCCTCTCCAGTGCTGACATGGATCTTGGGTACTTCTGGAGTCTCCCCAGGGGAGTCAGTCCTCGTCTCGAGGGGGGCATGCACGTGCGCTTTCCTCTCGAACTGTAGGAGCAGTGTCATGCTTCACCTCACGTAGATCAAGGGTTCTGTGTCTTTCCCTCGAGGCTTTCCCACCAGGCTTTCCCACGAGGCTTTCCCACAGGGCTGTCCCACGTGCCACCGTGGTGTGAGTCGATCCTCGGCTTGAAAGTCGAGGCAGTGCAGGGAAAACAGGTTTCCCTGGAATGGACTGAGACATCTGGGGACTCTGAGAATGGTGGCACGACCCTGGAGTTCTCTCGCCTTTCCTGTGGAGAGCGCCTCTTCTTGAGATGCGCCTGGATACCGGGAATTCTTTCCCGAACACGCATTGAAAGGATCCCTCCTCTCGAGCTAGGAGGCGGAAACGGGTCTCCTCTGGATGTGAGCGGGACTCTCGTGCTTCCTCTCGAGTACAGACGGGTATGTCGGGGAACTTCTTGAGTTACAGCAAAGGGTTTGAAGGACCCTTTGGAATTTCCAGAGGTTGGGTGATTAGCCTCGAGACGCATCAGCGGAAATGGGCCTCATCTCGCCAGGAGGGAGAACCTCCTGGATTTTCTCCAGTTGGGCAGGTGCTCTCGACTTACGACGGGACCTCAGGGACCCGCTCTGGTGGCCTCAGGAAAGGCCAGTCCTCATGAGAGTTGCTCGGGACTCTCGGGAGTCTTCTCCGTCGATGCCGGGGCCTAAGACCTTGTGTGGAGTCGGTGCCTGAACCTGAGGTTCCCTCTCCAGTGCTGACATCTTGAGGTACTTCTGGAGTCTCCCAGGGGCGTCAGTCCTCGGTCTCGAGTGGGGGCATGCAAGTGTGCTTTCCTCCCTAGTTGTAGCAGAAGTGTCGCCCTTCCCTTCTCGTGGATCAAGGGATCAGGGGCTTTGCTCGAGGCTTTCCCACGAGGCTTTCCCACAGGGCTGTCCCACGTGCCACAGTGGTGTGAGTCGATCCTCGGCTTGAAAGTCGAGGCACTGCTGGAAAAACAGGTTTCCTCGAATGGACTGAGATATCTGGGGGATTCTGGGAATGGTGGCACGACCCTTTGAGTTCCTCTCGCCTTTCCTGTGGAGAGCGCCTCCTCTTGAGATGCGACGGGAACGCCGGGAATTTCCCGAACACACAGGGAAATGATCCCTCCTCTCAGCTAGGAGGCGGAAACGGGGCTCCTCTGGATGTGGGCGGGATCGTGCTTCCTCTCGATTGTAGTCGGTATGTCCGGGGAACTTCTTGAGTTGCAGCAAGGGTGTGAAGACCCTTTGAAGTTCCAGAGGTTAGGTGTGATTAGCATCGAGACACTCAGCGGAAATGGGCCTCATCTCGACTGGAGGGAGAACCTCCTGAATTTTCTCGAGTTGCAGTAGGTGCTCTCGACTTACAATGGGGACCTCAGTGACCGCTCTGGTGGCCTCAGGAAAGGCCAGTCCCATGCGAGTTGCTCGGGGCCTCTCGGGATTCCTCTCCCTTTGATGCTGGGGCTAAGACCTTCTGTGGAGAAGTGCCGGAAGCTGAGGATTCCTCACCATTGCTGACATGGACCTTGGGGTACTTCTGGAGTCTCCCCAGGGAAGTCAGTCCTCGTCTCGAGTGGAGGCATGCACGTGAGCTTTCCTCCCGAGCTGTTCCAGCAGTGTCACGCTTCCATTCACGTGGATCAAGCGATTGTGGCTTTTCCTCGAGGCTTTCCACGAGGCTTTCCAACGAGGCTTCCCACAGCACTATCCCACGTGCCACCGTGGTGTGAGTCGATCCTCGGCTTGAAAGTCGAGGCAGTGTAGGGATAACAGGTTTCCTTGAATGGACTGAGACATCTGGGACTCTGGGAATTGTGGCACGACCCTGGAGTTCCTCTCTCCTTTCCTGTGGAGAGCGCCTCCTCTTGAGATGCGCCGGGAACACCGGAATACTTTCCCGATTACTGAGGGAAAGGATCCTCCTCCTGAATAGGAGGCAGAAACGGTGATCGTCTGAATGTCGGCGGGACTCTCGTTTTCTCTCGAGTGGAGTTGGGTTTTCGGGGAACTTCTTGAGTTGCACCAAGGGTGTGAAGACCCTTTGGAAGTTCCAGAGATTAGGTGTCATTAGCCTCGAGACAACTAAGCGGAAATGGGCCTCATCTCGCCTGGAGGGGAGAACCTCCTGAATTTTCTCGAGTTGCGGCAGGTGCTCTCGACTTACGACGGGGACCTCAGGGACCCCGCTCTGGTGGCCTCA
>NW_017209095.1:0-3533 GCF_001704415.2 Capra hircus | reverse complement strand
CGTCGCATCTCAAGAGAGACACTCTCCACAGGAAAGGCGAGAGGAACTCCAGGGTCGTGCCACCATTCCCAGAGTCCCCAGATGCTCAGTCCAAGACAGGGAAACCAGTTTTCCCTGCACTGCCTCGACTTTCAAGCCGAGGATCGACTCATACAACGGTGGCACGTGGGACAGCCCTGTGGGAAAGCCTCGTGGGAAAGCCTCATGGGAAAGCCTCGAGGTAAAGCCACTGATCCCTTGATCCACAAGAAGGGAAGCGTGACACTCCTGCTACAGCTCGGGAGGGCGCACGTGCATGCCCCCACTCGAGACGAGGACTGACTCCCCTGGGAGACTCCAGAAGTACCCAAGATCCATGTCAGCACTGGAGAGGAATCCTCAGGTTCCAGCACCGACTCCACACAAGATCTTAGGCCCGGCATCGAGGGAAGAGGAATCCCGAGAGGCCCGAGCAACTCCCATGGGGACTGGCCTTTCATGAGGCCACCAGCGCGGGTCCATCAGGTCCCTTCGTAAGTCGAGAGCATCTGCCACAACTTGAGAAAATTCTGGAGGTTCTCCCCTCCAGGCGAGATGAGGCCCATTTCTGCTGAGGCGTCTCGAGGCTAATCACACCTAAGCTCTGGAACTTCCAAAGGGACCTTCACACCCTTGCTGCAACTCAAGAAGTTCCCCAACATACCCCGTCTCCCACTCGAGAGGAAGCACGAGAGTCCCGCCCACATCCAGAGGAGCCCCATTTCCGCCTCCTAGCTCCAGAGGTAGGATCCTTCGCTGCGTGGTCGGGAAAGAATTCCCGGCGTTCCCGTCGCATCTCAAGAGGAGCGCTCTCCACAGGAAAGGCGAGAGTAACTCCAGGGTCATGCTACCATTCCCAGAGTCCCCAGATGTCTCAGTCCATTCCAGGGAAACCTGTTTTCCCTGCACTGCCTCGACATTCAAGCCGAGGATCGACTCATATCACGGTGGCACTTGGAACAGAGCTGTGGGAAAGCCTCGTGGGAAGCCTCGAGGGAAAGCACAGATCCCTTGATCCAAGTGAAGGAAAGCTTGACACTGCGCTACAGCTCTCGGGAGGAAAGCGAACGTGCACGCCCCCACTCGAGACGAGGACTGACTCCCTGGGAGACTCCAGAAGTACCTCAAGATCCATGTCAGCAGTGGAGAGGAACCCTCAGGTTCTGACACCGACTCCACACATGGTCTTTCGCCCCGGCATGGACGGGAGAGGAATCCCGAGAGGCCCCTGAGCAACTCGCATGGGGATTGGCCTTTCCTGAGGCCACCAGAGCAGGTCCCTGAGGTCCCCGTCGTAAGTCGAGAGCACCTGCCCCAACTCGAGAAAATACACGAGGTTCTCCCCTCCAGGCGAGATGAAGCCATTTACGCTGAGGCGTCTCGAGGCTAATCACACCTAACATCTGGAACTTCCAAAGGGTCCTTCACACCCTTGCTGCAACTCAAGAAGTTGCCCGACATACCTATCTCCACTCGAGAGGAAGCACGAGAGTCCCGCCCACATCCAGAGGAGCCCCGTTTCCGCCTCCTTGCTCGAGAGACAGGTTCCTTTCGCTGCGTGGTCGGGAAAGAATTCCCGGCGTTCCTGTCGCATCTCAAGAGGAGGCACTCTCCACAGGAAAGGCGAGAGGAACTCCAAGGTCGTGCCACCATTCCCAGAGTCCTCCAGATATCTCAGTCCATTCCAGGGAAACTTGTTTTCCCTGCACTGCGTCGACTTTCAAGCCGAGAATCGACTCACACCACGGTGGCACGTGGACAGTCCCTGTGGGAAAAGCCTCAAGGGAAAGCCCTGATGCCTTGATCACGCGAAGGGAAGCGTGACACTGCTGCTACAGCTCGGAGGAAAGAGCACGTGCATGTCCCCACTCGAGACGAGGACTGACTCCCCTGGGGAGACTCCAGAAGTACCCCCAAGATCCATGTCAGCACTGGAGAGGAATCCACAGGTTTCGGCACCGACTCCACTCAAGGTCTTAGGCCCCGGCATCGAGGGAGAGGAATCCCGAGAGGCCCCGAGCAACTCGCATGGGGACTGGCCTCTCCTGAGGCAACCAGAGCGGGTCTCTGAGGTCCCCATCGTAAGTCGAAAACACCTGCCGCAACTAGAGAAAGTCGAGGAGGTTCTCCCCTCCAGGCGAGATGAGGCCCATTTCCGCTGAGGCGTCTCAAGGCTAATCACATCTAACGTCTGGAACTTCCAAAGCGTCCTTCACACCCTTGCTGCAACTCAAGAAGTTCCCCGACATACCCGTCTCCTCTCGAGAAAAATCACGAGAATCCCGGCCACATCCAGAGGAGCCCGTTTCCGCCTCCTAGCTCAAGAGGAGGGATCCTTTCCCTGCGAGGTGGGGAAAGATTTCCCAGCGTTCCCGTCGCATCTCAAGAGGAGGCGCTCTCCACAGGAAAGGCGAGAGGAACTCCAGGGTCATGCCCACCATTCCCAGAGTCGCCCTGATGTCTCAGTCCATTCCAGGGAAACCTGTTTTCCCTGCACTGCCTCGACTTTCAAGCCGAGGATCGACTCACACCACGGTGGCACGTGGGACAGCCCTGTGGGAAAGCCTCGTGGGAAAGCCTCGAGGGAAGCCACAGATCCTTGATCCACGCTAAGGAAGCGTGACACTGCTGCTTCAGCTCGGGAGCAAATCTAACGTGGATGCCGCAACTCGAGACAAGGACTGAGTCCCTGGGTAGGCTCCAGAAGTTCCCAAGATCCATGTCAGCACTGGAGAGTAATCCTCAGGTTCCGAAACCAATTCCACACATGGTTTAAGCACCGGCATCGACGGGAGAGGAATCCCGAGAGGCCCCTGAGCAACTCACATGGGGTTTGGCCTTTCCTGAGGCCACCAGAGCATGTCCCTGAGGTCCCCGTCGTAAGTCGAGAGCACCTGCCGCAACTCGAGAAAATCCAGGAGGTTCTCCCCTCCAGGGGAGATGAGGCCCATTTCCGATGAGGCTTCTAGAGGCTAATCACACCTAACTTCTGGAACTTCCAAAGGGTCCTTCTCACCCTTGCTACAACTCAAGAAGTTCCCCGGCATACCCGACTCCACTCAAGATGAAGCACGAGAGTCCCGCCCACATCCAGAGGAGACCCGTTTCCGCCTCCTTGCTCGAGAGACGGGTTCCTTTCCCTGCGTGGTCGGGAAAGAATTCCCGCGTTCCTGTCGCATCTCAAGAGGAGGCACTCTCCACAGAAAGGCGTGAGGAACTCCAGCGTTGTGCCACCATTCCCAGAGTCCTCCAGATATCTCAGTCCATTCCAGGGAAACCTGTTTTCCCTGCACTGTTTCGACTTTCAAGCGAGGATCGACTCACACCACGGTGGCACGTGGCGACAGCCTATGGGAAAGCCTTGTGAAAGCCTCCTGGGAAAGGCTCGAGGGAAAGCACTGATCCCTTGATCCACGTGAAGGAAGCGAGACACTGCTGCTACAGCTCGGGAGGAAAGAGCACGTGCATGCCCCACTCGAGACGAGGACTGACTCTCCTGGGGAGACTCCAGAGTA
>NW_017209094.1:0-3534 GCF_001704415.2 Capra hircus | reverse complement strand
ATCCCTTGATCCACACGTCGGCAAGCGTGACACTGCTGCTGCAGGTCGTGAGGAAATGGCAGGTGCATGCCCCCACACGAGATGAGGACTGACTCCCCTGGTGAGACTCCAGAAGTACGGAAAGATTCATGTCAGCACTGGAGAGGCATCCTCAGGGTCTGGCCCCGACTCCACACAAGGTCTTAGGCACCGGCATCGATGGGAGAGAATCCCTAAAGGCCCCCTGGTAACTCGCATGGGGACTGGCCTTTCCTGAGGCCACCAGAGCGGGTCCCTGAGGACCCGTCGTAACTCGAGAGCACCTGCCGCAACTGGGTAAAATCCAGGAGGTTCTCCCCTCCAGGCGGGATGAGGCCCATTTCCTCTGAGGTGTCTGGAGGCTCATCACACCTAACCTCTGGAAATTAAAAAGGGTCCTTGCTGCAACTCAAGAAGTTCCCCGACATACCCGTCTCCACACGAGAGGAAGCACGAGGGTCCCGCCCACATTCAGAGGAACCCCGTTTCCGAGATGAAGGATCCTATCCTGCTTAGTCAGGAAAGATTTTTTCGGCGTTCCCATGGCATCTCAAGAGCAAGGGTTCTCAGGAAAGGCAAGAGGAACTCCAGGGTCGTGCCACCATTTCAAGAGTCCCCCAGATGTCTCAGTCCATTTCAGAGGAACCCGTTTTCCAGCACTGCCTCGACTTTCACGCCGAGGATCCACTCACACCATGGTGGCATGTGGGACAGCCCTGTGAGAAAGCCTCGAGGGAAAGCCACAGATCCCTTGATCCCCGCGACGGGAAGCGTGACACATCTGCTACACTGTCCCTGAGGTCACGGTCGTATGTCGAGAGTACCTGCCGCAACTCGAGAAAATCCAGGAGGTTCTCTGCTCCAGTCGAGATGAGGCCCATTTTCTCTGCGGCGTCTCGAGAGTAATCACAACTAAACTCTGGAACTTCCAAAGTGTCCTAAACACCCTTGCTAAAACTCAAGAAGTTCCCCGACATACCCGTCTCCACTCCAGAGGAAGCACGAGGGTCCGGCAACCGCCAGAGGAGCTCCGTTTCCTCCTCCAAGCTCGAGATGAGGGATCCTTCCCTGCTTCCTCGGGAAAGAATTCCCGACGTTTCGACGCATCTCAAGAGGAGGCGCGCTGCACAGGAAAGGCGAGAGGAACTCATGGTCGTGCCACCATTCCAAGAGTCCCCCAGATGTCTCAGTCCATTCCAGAGGATCCTGTTTTCCCTGCACTGCTTCGACTTTCACGCTGAGGATCGACTCACACCTGGTGGCACGTGTGACAACCCTGTGGGAAAGCCTCGTGGGAAAGCCTCGAGGGAAAGCCACAGATCCCTTAATCCACGCGACGGGAAGCGTGACACTGCTGCTACAGCACGGGAGGAAAGCGCGCGTGCATGCCCTACTCGAGACGAGAACTGACTCCCCTGGGGAGACTCCAGAAATACCCCAAGATGCATGTCAGCCCTGGAGAGGAATCCTCAGGTTCCGGCCCGACTCCACACAAGGTCTTAGGCCCTGGCATCGACGGGAGAGGAATAGCGACAGACCTCTAGCAACTCACATGGGGACTGGCCTTTCCTGAGGTAACCAGAGCGGGTCCATGAGGTCCCCGTCGTAAGTCGAGAGCACCTGCCGCAACTCGGTAAAATCCAGGAGGTTCTCCCTGCAGGTGAGATGAGGCCCGTTTCCACTGATGTGTCTCGAGGCTAATCACACGTGAACTCTGGAACTTCTAAAGAGTCTTTCACAGTCATGCTGCAACTCAAGAAGTTCCCCGACATACCCGTCTCCACTCAAGAGGAAGCACGAAGTCCCCGAGTTGCGGCAGTGACTTACGACGGACCTCATGGATCTGGTGCCTTCCCCATGTGAGTTGCTAGAGTCCTGTCGCTATTCCTCGCCGTCGATGCCAGGGCCTAAGACCTTGTGTGGATCGGGGCCGGAACCTGAGGATTCCTCTCCAGGGCTGACATGCATCTTGGGTATTTCTGGAGTCTCCCCAGGGGAGTCAGTTCTCGTCTCGAGTAGGGCATGCACGTGCGCTTTCCTCCCGTGCTGTAGCAGCAGTGTCACGCTTCCCGTCGCGGGATTAAGGGATCTGTGGCTTTCCCTCGAGGCTTTCCACGAGGCTTTCCCACAGGGTTTTCACACGTGCCACCAGGTGTGAGTCGATCCTCAGCGTGAAAGTCGAAGCAGTGCAGGGAAAACAGGATCCTCTGGAATGGACTGAGACATCTGGGGGACTCTTGGAATGGTGGCACGACCCATGAGTTCCTCTCGCCTTTCCTGTGCAGCGCGCCTCCTTGAGATGCGTCGAAACGTCGGGAATTCTTTCCCGAGGAAGCAGGGAAGGATCCCTCATCTCGAGCTTGGAGGAGGAAACGGAGCTCTCTGGCGGTTGCCGGACCCCTCGTGCTTCTCTGGAGTGGAGACGGGTATGTCGGGGAACTTCTTGAGTTTTAGCAAGGTGTTTAGGACACTTTGGAAAGTTCCAGAGTTTAGTTGTGATTACTCTCGAGACGCCGCAGAGAAAATGGGCCTCATCTCGACTGGAGCAGAGAACCTCCTGGATTTTCTCGAGTTGCGGCAGGTACTCTCGACATACGACCGTGACCTCAGGGACAGTGTAGCAGATGTGTCACGCTTCCCGTCGCGGGGATCAAGGGATCTGTGGCTTTCCCTCGAGGCTTTCTCACAGGGCTGTCCCACATGCCACCATGGTGTGAGTGGATCCTCGGCGTGAAAGTCGAGGCAGTGCTGGGAAAACGGGTTCCTCTGAAATGGACTGAGACATCTGGGGGACTCTTGAAATGGTGGCACGACCCTGGAGTTCCTCTTGCCTTTCCTATTGAGAACCCCTTGGCTCTTGAGATGCCATGGGAACGCCGAAAAATCTTTCCTGACTAAGCAGGATAGGATCCTTCATCTCGGAAACGGGGTTCCTCTGAATGTGGGCGGGACCTTCGTGCTTCCTCTCGTGTGGAGACGGGTATGTCGGGAACTTC
The DNA here is from genome assembly GCF_001704415.2 of Capra hircus. NCBI lineage: Eukaryota > Metazoa > Chordata > Mammalia > Artiodactyla > Bovidae > Capra > Capra hircus. The sequence continues at coordinate 520 of NW_017209094.1, read as the reverse complement.
TTGAGTTGCAGCAAGGACCCTTTTTAATTTCCAGAGGTTAGGTGTGATGAGCCTCCAGACACCTCAGAGGAAATGGGCCTCATCCCGCCTGGAGGGGAGAACCTCCTGGATTTTACCCAGTTGCGGCAGGTGCTCTCGAGTTACGACGGGTCCTCAGGGACCCGCTCTGGTGGCCTCAGGAAAGGCCAGTCCCCATGCGAGTTACCAGGGGGCCTTTAGGGATTCCTCTCCCATCGATGCCGGTGCCTAAGACCTTGTGTGGAGTCGGGGCCAGACCCTGAGGATGCCTCTCCAGTGCTGACATGAATCTTTCCGTACTTCTGGAGTCTCACCAGGGAGTCAGTCCTCATCTCGTGTGGGGGCATGCACGCTGCCATTCCTCACGACCTGCAGCAGCAGTGTCACGCTTGCCGACGTGTGGATCAAGGGATCCTGTCGCTTTCCATTGAGGCTTTCCCACGAGGGCTTTCCAACAGGGCTGTCCACGTGCCACGGTGGTGTGAGTCGATCCTCGCGTGAA
>NW_017209093.1:0-3535 GCF_001704415.2 Capra hircus | reverse complement strand
ATGTCAGCACTGGAGAGGAATCCTCAGGTTCAGGCACCGAATCCACAGAAGGTCTTAGCCCCGGCATAGACGGGAGAGGAATCCCGAGAGGCCCCCGAGCAACTCGCATGGGGACTGCCTTTCCTGAGGCCACCAGAGCGGTCCCTGAGGTCCCCGTCGTAAGTCGAGAGCACCTGCCAAACTCGAGAAAATCCAGGAGGTTCTCCCCTCCAGGCTAGATGAGGCCCATTTCCGCTGAGGCGTCTAGAGGCTAATCACACCTAACCTCTGGAACTTCCAAAGGGGTCCTTCACACCCTTGCTACAACTCAAGAAGTACCCCGACTTACCGTCTCCACTCGAGAGAAAGCACGAGAGTCCCGCCCACATCCAGAGGAGCCCCGTTTCCGCCTCCTAGCTCGAGAGGAGGCTCCTTTCCACCGTGTTCGGGAAAGAATTCCCGGCGTTCCTGACGCATCTCAAGAGGAGGCGCTCTCCACAGGAAAGGCGAGTGGAACTCCAGGGTCGTGCCACCATTCACAGAGTCCCCCAGATGTCTCAGTCCATTCCAGGGAAACCTGTTTTCCCTGCACTGCCTCGACTTTCAAGCCGAGGATCGACTCACACCAAGGTGGCACGAGGGACAACCCTGTGGGAAAGACTCGTGGAAAACCTCGTGGGAAAGCCTCGCGGGAAAGCCACAGATCCCTTGATCCACGCGAAGGGATCGTGACACTGCTGCTACAGCTCGAGAGGAAATCGCACGTGCATGCCCCAATTTGAGACGAGGACTGACTCCCTGGGAGACTCCAGAAGTACCCCAAATCCATGTCAGCATTGGAGAGGAATCCTCAGGTTCTGGCACCGACTCCAAACAAGGTCTTAGGTCCCGGCATCGACGGGAGAGGAATACCGAGAGGCACCCGAACAACTCGCATGGGGACTGGCCTTTCCTAAGGCCACAAGAGCATGTCCCTGAGGTCCCAGTCGTAAGTCGAGAGCACCTGCCACAACTCGGGAAAATCCAGGAGGTTCTCCCGTCCAGGCGAGATGAGGCCCATTTCCGCTGAGGCATCTCGTGGCTAATCACACCTAACTTCTGGAACTTCCAAAGGGTCCTTCACACCCTTGCTGCAACTGAAGAATTTCCCAGACATACCCGTCTCCATTCGAGAGGAATCACGAGAGTCCCCCCTAAATCCAGAGGAGCCCCGTTTCTGCCTCGTAGCTCGAGAGGAGGGATCTTTCCCTGCGTGGTCGGGAAAGAATTCCCGGCGTTCCGTCGCATCTCAAGAGGAGGCGCTCTCCACAGGAAAGGCGAGAGGAACTCCAGGGTGGTGCCACCATTCCCAGAGTCCCTCAAATGTCTCAGTCCATTTCAGGAAACCTTTTTCCTGCCCTGTCCTCGACTTTCAAGCCGAGGATCGACTCTCACCACGGTGGCACGTGGGACAGCCTTGTGGGAAAGCCTCGAGGGAAAGCCACAGATCCCTTGATCCACGAAAGGGAAGCGTGACACTGCTGCTACAGCTCGGGAGGAAAGCACATATTGATGCCCCAAACGAGACGAGGATTGACTCCCAGGGGAGACTCAGGAAGTACCCCAAGATCATGTCAACACTGGAGAGGAATCCTCAGGTTCTGGCAACGACTCCACACAAGGTCTTAGGCCCCGGCATCGACAGGAGAGGAATCCCGAGAGGCCCCGAGCAACTCGCATGGGGACTGGCCTTTCCTGAGGCCACCAGAGCGTGTCCCTGAGGTCCCCGTCGTAAGTCGAGAGCACCTGCCGCAACTCGAGAAAATCCAGGAGGTTCTCCCCTCCAGGCGAGATGAGGCCCATTTCCGCTGAGGCTTCTCGAGGCTAATCACACCTAACCTCTGAAACTTCCAAACGGTCCTTCACACCCTTGCTGCAACTCTAGAAGTTCCCGACATACCCGTCTCCACTGGAGAGGAAGCAGGAGAGTCCAGCCCACATCCAGAGGAGCCCCGTTTCCGCCTCCTAGCTCGAGAGGAGGGATCCTTTCCCTGCCTGGTCTGTAAAGAATTCCTGGCGTTCCCGTCGCATCTCAAGATGAGGTGCTCTACACAGGAAAGGCGAGAGGAACTCCAGGGACGTGCCACCATTCCCAGAGTCCCCCAGATGTCTCCGTCCATTCCAGGGACACCTGTTTTCCCTGCACTGCCTCGACTTTCAAGCCGAGGATCGACTCACTGCGCGGTGACACGTGGGACAGCCCTGTGGGAAAGCCTCTAGGGAAAGCCACAGATCCCTTGATCCACTCGACGGGAAGCGTGACACGGCTCTAGAGCTGGGGAGGAAAGCGCACGTGCATGCCCCCACTCGAGACGTGGACTGACTCCCCTGGGGAGACTCCAGAAGTACCCCAAGATCCATGCCAGCCCTGGAGAGGAATCCTCAGGTTCCGCAAACGACTCCACACAAGGTCTTAGGCCCCGGCATCGACGGGAGAGGAATCCCGATAGGCCCCGAGCAACTGTCATGGGACTGTCCTTTCCTGAGGCCACCAGAGCGTGTCCCTGAGGTCCCCGTTGTAAGTCGAGAGCACCTGCCGCAACTCGAGAAAATCCAGGAGGTTCTCCCTTCCAGGCGAGATGAGGCCCATTTCCGCTGAGGCTTCTCGAGGCTAATCACATCTAACCTCTGAAACTTCCAAAGGGTGATTCACACCCTTGCTGCAACTCAAGAAGTTCCCCGACATACCCGTCTCCACTCGAGAGGAAGCACAAGAGTCCCGACAACATCAGAGAAGCCCCTTTCCGCCTCCTAACTCGAGAGGAGGGATCCTTTCCCTGCTTGTCTGGAAAGAATTCCTGGCATTCCCGTCGCATCTCAAGATGAGGTGCTCTCCACAGGAAAGGCGACAGGAACTCCAGGGTCGAGCCACCATACCCAGAGTCACCCAGATGTCTCAGTCCATTCCAGGGAAACCTGTTTCCCCTGCACTGCCTCGACTTTCAAGCCGAGGATCGACTCACACCACGGTGGCACGTGGGACAGCCCTGTGGGAAAGTCTCGTGGAAAGCCTTATGGGAAAGCCTCATGAGGAAGCCTCGAGGGAAAGCCACTGATCCCTTGATCCATGCGAAGGGAAGCGTGACACTGCTGCTACAGCTCGGAGGAAAGCGCACGTGCATGCCCCACTCGAGCCGAGGTCTGACGCCCCTGGGGAGACTCCAGAAGTCCCCGAAGATCCATGTCGGCACTGGAGAGGAATCCTCAGGTTCCGGCACTGACTCCACACAAGGTCTTGCCCCGGCATCGACGGGAGAGGAATCCCGAGAAGCCCACGAGCAACTTGCATGAGGACTGGCCTTTCATGAGGCCACCAGAGCATATCTCTGAGGTCCAAGTCGTAAGTCGAGAGCTCCAGCTGCAACTCGAGAAAATCCAGGAGGTTCTCCCCTCCAGGCGAGATGTGGCCCATATCCGATGAGGCATCTCGAGGCTAATCAACAAGCGTCTGGAACTAACAAAGGGGCCCTCAAACCCTAGTTGCAACTCAAGAAGTTGCCCGAAATACCCCTCTCCA
>NW_017209092.1:0-3536 GCF_001704415.2 Capra hircus | reverse complement strand
ACGGGAGAGGAATCCCGAGAGGCCTCGAGCAACTCGCATGGGACTGGCCTTTCCTGAGGCCACCCAGCGGGTCCCTGAGGTTCCCCGTCGTAAGTCGAGAGCACCTGCCGCAACTCGAGAAAATCCAGGAGGTTCTCCCCTCCAGGCGAGATGAGGCCCATTTCCGCTGAGGCGTCTCGAGGCTAATCACAACTAAAACTGGAACTTCCAAAGGGTCCTTCACACCCTTGCTGCAACTCAAGAAGCTCTCCGACATACCCAATCCACTCGAGAGGAAGCACGAGAGTCCCGCCCACATCCAGAGGAGCCCCGTTTCCGCCCCTAGCTCGAGAGGAGGGATCCTTTCTCTGCGTGGTCGGGAAAGAATTCCCGGCGTTCCCGTCGCATCTCAAGTGGAGGCGCTCTCCACAGGATAGGCGAGAGGAACTCCAGGGTCGTGCCACATTCCCAGAGTCCCCCAGATTTCTCAGTCCATTCCAGGGAAACCTGTTTTCCCTGCATTGCCTTGACTTTCAAGCCGAGGATCGACTCACACACGTGGCACGTGGGACAGCCCTGTGGGAAAGCCTCGTGGGAAAGCCTCATGGGAAAGCCTCGAGGGAAAGCCCCTGATCCCTTGATCCACGCGAAGGAAAGCGTGACACTGCTGCTACAGCTCGGGAGGAAAGCGCACGTGCATGCCCCACTCGAGACGAGGACTGACTCCCCTGGGGAAGACTGCCAGAAGAACCCCAAGATTCCATGTCAGCACTGGAGAGGAATCCTCAGGTTCCGGCACTGACTCCACACAAGGTTTTAGGCCCCAGCATCGGATCGGAGAGGAAAACCTGAGAGGCCCCCGGAGCCGCAACTCTGCAAGGGGACTGGCCTTTTCCTGAGGCCACCAGAGCGGGTCCCTGATGTCCCCGTCGTAAAGTCGAGAGCACCTGCCGACAACTCCGAGAAAATCCAGAAGGTTCTCCCCTCCATTCGAGATGAGGCCCATTTTCCACTGAGGCGTCTTGAGGCTAATCACACCTAAACTCTGGAACTTCCAAAGGGTCCTTCACCACCCTTGCTGCCAACTCAAGAAGTTCCCCCGACATACCCGACTCCACTCGAGAGGAAGCACGAGAGTCCCGCCCACAACCAGAGGAGCCCCGTTTCCGCCTCGTAGCTCGAGAGGAGGCTTCCTTTCCCTGCGTGGTCGGCGGATAAGAATTCCCGGCCCTTCCCGACGCATCTCAATTGGAGGCGCTCTCCACAGGAAAGGCGAGAGGAAAATCCAGGGTCCGTGCCACATTCCCAGAGTCCCCCAGATGTCTCAGTCCATTCCAGGGAAACCTGTTTTCCCTACACTGCCTCGACTTTCAAGCCGAGGATCGACTCACACCACGGTGGCACGTGGGACAGCCCTGTGGGAAAGCCTCGTGGGAAAGCCTCATGGGAAAGCCTCGAGGGAAAGCCCCTGATCCCTTGATTCCACGCGAAGGGAAGCGTGACACTGCTGCTACAGCTCGGGAGGAAAGCGCACTTGCATGCCCCCACTCGAGACGAGGACTGACTCCCCTGGGGAGACTCCAGAAGAACCCCAAGATCCATGTCAGCACTGGAGAGGAATCCTCAGGTTCCGGCACTGACTCCACACAAGGTTTTAGGCCCCAGCATCGATCGGAGAGGAAACCCGAGAGGCCCCGAGAGGCCCCCGAGCAACTCGCAAGGGGACTGGCCTTTCCTGAGGCCACCAGAGCGGGTCCCTGAGGTCCCCGTCGTAAGTCGAGAGCACCTGCCGCAACTCGAGAAAATCCAGGAGGTTCTCCCCTCCAGGCGAGATGAGGCCCATTTCCGCTGAGGCGTCTGGAGGCTAATCACATCTAACATCTGGAACTTCCAAAGGGTCCTTCACACCCTTACTGCAACTCAAGAAGTTCCTCGAGAAACCGGTCTCCACTCGAGAGGAAGCACGAGAGTCCCGCCCACATCCAGCGAAGACCCGTTTCCGCCTCCTAGCTCGAGAGGAGGCTTCCTTTCCCTGCCTGGTCGGAAAAAAATTCCCGGCGTTCCGGTCGCAACTCAAGAGGAGGCGCTCTCCACAGGAAAGTCGAGACGAACTCCAGTGTCGTGTCAATATTCCCAGATTCCCCCAGAAGTCTCAGTCCATTCCAGGGAAAATTGTTTTCCCTGCACTGCCTCGACTTTCAAGTCGAGGATCGACTCACACCAAGGTGGCACGTGGGACAGCCCTGGTGGGAAAGCCTCGTGGGAAAACCTCGTGGGAAAGCCTCGAGGGAAAGTTCCAGATCCCTTGATCCACGCCAAGGGAAGCGCGACACTGCTGTTACAGCTCGAGAGGAAAGTGCACCTGCATGACCCACTCGAGAAGAGGACTGACTCCCCTGGGGAGACTCCAGAAGTACCCCAAGATCCATGTCAGCACTGGAGAGGAATCCTCAGGTTCCGGCACTGACTCCACACAAGGTCTTAGGACCCAGCATCGACGGGAGTGGAATCCCGAGAAGCACGCGAGCAACTCGCATGGGGACTGGCCTTTCCTGAGGCCACCAGATCGGGACTCTTAGGTCCCCGTCGTAAGTCGAGAGCACCTGCCGCAACTCGAGAAAATCCAGGAGGTTCTCCCCTCCAGCGAGAGGAGGCCCATTTCCGCTGAGGCGTCTCGAGGCTAATCACATCTAACGTCTCGAACTTCCAAAGGTCCTTCACACCCTTGCTGCCAACTCAAGAAATTCCCCGACATACCCGTCTCCACTCGAGAGGAAGCACGAGAGTCCCGCCCACATCCAGAGGAGCCCCGTTTCCGCCCCCTAGTTCGAGAGGAGGGATCCTTTCCCTGCGTGGTCGGGAAAGAATTCCCGCGTTCCCGTCCATCTCAAGAGGAGGCGCTCTCCACAGAAAGGCGAGAGGAACTCCAGGGTCGTGCCACCATTCCAGAGTCCCCCAGATGTCTCAGTCCATTCCAGGGAAACCTGTTTTCTCTGCACTGCCTCGACTTTCAAGCGAGGATCGACTCACACCACGGTTGCATGTGGGACAGCCCTGTGGGAAAGCCTCGTGGGAAAGCCTCGTGGGAAAGCCTCCTTGGAAAGCCCCTGATCCTTGATTTACGCGAAGGGAAGCGCGACACTGCTGCTAACGCTCGGAGGAAAGCGCACGTGCATGCCCCCATTCAAGACGAGGGACTGACTCCCCTGGGGAGACTCCAGAAGTACCCAAGATCCATGTCAGCACTGGAGAGGAATCCTCAGGTTTCGACACTGACTCCACACAAGGTCTTAGGCCCCAGCATCGACGGGAGAGGAATCCCGAGAGGCCCCCGAGCAACTCGCATGGGAACTGGCCTTTACTGAGTCCTCCAGAGCGGGTCCCAGGGGTCCCCGTCGTAAGTCGAGAGCACCTGCCGCAACTCGAGAAAATCCAGGAGGTTCTCCCCTCCAGGCGAGATGAGGCCCATTTCGCTGAGGCGTCTCGAGGCTATTTACACCTAACCTCTGGAACTTCCAAGGGTCCTTCACACCCTTGCTGCAACTCAAGAGGTTCCC
>NW_017209091.1:0-17974 GCF_001704415.2 Capra hircus | reverse complement strand
ACACCTTGTATCCAATTCATCAGTAAGTCTCTCTGACTCCATCTCCAAAACACTGAATTTCACTTCCATCCAGCTCCACACTAATGCCCTGGACCTGCTGCTGCTGCTGCTAAGTCACTTCAGTCGTGTCCAACTCTGTGCGACCCCATGGACGGTAGCCCACCAGGCTCTGCCGTCCCTGGGATTCTCCATGCAAGAACATAGGAGTGGGTTGCCATTTCCTTCTCCAATGCATGAAAGTGAAAAGTGAAAGTGAAGTCGCTCAGTCGTGTCCAACTCTTTGCGACTCCATTGACTGCAGCCCACCAGGCTCCCCCATCCATGGGATTGTCCAGGCAAGAGTACTTGTATAAAAGGCTACAAAAGACTTTAACTGGTATCTCTGGTTTCAATTTTCAAATCAGTTTTCACATAGCAACCAGATAGTCCTTTGAAGAAGTGAATCTGTTAATTCCTAATTCCCTTCAAATGTAAATCAAATTCCTCTTCCTGATTTACAAGCCGTTTCCTTCTATTGTAATCTAATTTCATACCATTCTTACATTTACTCAGACTCACCAACCCTGGTTTTCTATGTATATCTTAGCTTTCCCATACTTGGAATACTCTTTTCCCTGTTCTTTGAATGACTATGTCCTTCCTAGTGTTTAAATAAGACCTTAGAGAAAACAACTCAATCACAATTATATATTTTTCAGTATTTTTGTAGCATTCATTATTGTATGATTATTGTTGTTCAGTCACTCAATCGTGTCTGATTCTGTACCCCATGGACTGCAGCATACCAGGCTTCCCTGTCCTTCACTGTCTCTTGGAGTTTGACCTAACTCATGTTCACTGAGTCAGTGATGCCATCCAACCATCTCATCCTCTGTTGCCTGCTTCTCCTCCAGCTCTCGGTCTTTCCTAGCATCAGGATCTTTTCCAATGAGTCGGCTCTTTGCATCAGGTGGCCAGACTCTTGGAGCTTCAGCATCAGTCCTTCCAGTGAATATTCAAGGTTTATATCCTTTAGGATTGACTGGTTTGATCTCCTTGCAGTCCAAGGGACTCTCAAGAGTTTTCTCCAGCACCGCAATTTGAAGGCAACAATTCTTTGGTGCTCAGCTTTCTTTATACATGACTATTGCAAAAAACATAGCTTTGACTATACAGACCTTTGTTGTTAAGTTGATTTCTCTGCTTTTTAATTATTTATTGCATATACAGCTAATATTTCCATGAGAAGTATGACAACCTTGTATCTTTCATGAACTGTGATGTAGTGCTGTACCGAGTGCCAAAATAGTGTCTGGCATGTAGTAAATAATTAATGATTGTTGAATAAGTGACTGTGTTGTGACCCTGGGCATCTCTGTGATTCAGCTGAAAAACCTAAGCTAGATAAGCTGACTACTTACAGCCACTGTGTATTAAAACTATCAAATTATTTTGATTAATGAGCTTGATGTTTCTGAAAGATAGAAATGTCTAAAATAGGTTCTAAAGAATGAATACTAGAATGAATACAGTTCATTTAGACAGTGCTTTAAATTAATCTTTTCTCCACTACAATATGCTGGCATTTGAATGTATTTTAAAAATTGAAAAAGGCAAAATTTAGTAAAAAAAATACTGCATTTCTTAAAAAGTAACTTATTTTTAAAGATTTGCTCTGCTGGTAAAAAGTATTTAATTTTCACCTTTTAAATAAAGAATTGCATTTTTTAAACTAAAAACAAAACAGCAAAATGTATGACAATCTTCCAACTTATGTACAACCTATCTGTTTTTGTTGTTGGTAGACTAGTTGCTGATGTATGATTTTGAGGTTCTTTCTTGAAAGATTAATAAAAAACCCATATGAGATTCAAATCTAAACAAATAAAATCAAAGTACATGAAATTAAAACAAATGATATTTGTTTACAACTGCTCTATTAGAATGTAGGTTAGAAAGTGTGTGTTGTACTGTTTAGAATATTAAATTTTACTGGTTTGTATGCTCTAGAGAATCAGAGCTTTATCACAGGTTGAAAGTGAAAAAGCATTTAAACAAAACATAATGCCCTGAAGAAACAACAATACATTAGATAATTTAAAGAAAGAAACATTTTCATTTAACCTATTTTCATGTGTACTTTCAAAATTGTGTGCTCCTTTTTCCAAATATTTGTTTTGTAAAAGTGAGATCATTTGAATGTAATTCATACACTTGTTTTACTTTTGTCTTACTCTGTCCCAAGTATGTGCTTGTTTCAGCCAGATATATTATACACTAAAATTATAATAATAACAAATAAAATCCAATAATAGGCCCAGGGATAGACTACAAGAGGATGGAACCAATTCCACAATTCTGCATTTCTATGTAACATAATGTAAAGATTTGTAGAGCTTTCATGACTATAAAACTCATAATCATATTCTTATATAAACACTTCATTTTACAGCAAAATTGCAATTACAAGAAAGCAGTAGGAACTGGGTAGATCTTTGAAAAATCTGAAGAATTAAAATTAGAATGAAAATGTCCCTAATGGTTAAGGAAAAATGGTGAGTCAGAGAGTATACATGATAAATTGGCTATTTTACTGCTTTAAATATATTTTCCTATGTTATTTTGAAAAGATGATTTTTCACTAGGGAAATAGTTTCTACCATTTGATGTGTATTCTCGTCTATTCAGTATTGTAATGTGCAGACAAATAATGTTATTTTTAAAAAATTAGTGTTCTATTAAGTCAAGGGAGCAGCAGCTGTGCGTCGCTGGGGACTGCAGCTATCAAATTAAAAGAAGCTTACTCCTTGGAAGGAAAGTTAAGACCAACCTAGATAGCATATTAAAAAGCAGAGGCATTACTTTGCCAACAAAGGTCCGTTTAGTCAAGGCTGTCGTTTTTCCAGTAGTCATGTGCGGATGGGACATTTGGACTATAAAGAAAGCTGAGCGCCGAAAAATTGATGCTTTTGAAATGTGTTGTTGGAGAAGACTCTTGAGAATCCCTTGGACTGCAAGGAGATCCAACCAGTCCATTCTAAAGGAGATCAGTCCTGAGTGTTCATTGGAAGGACTGATGTTGAAGCTGAAACGCTAATACTTTGGCCACCTGATGCGAAGAGCTAACTCGTTTGAAAAAACCGTGATGCTGGGGAAGATTGAAGGTGGGAAGAGAAGGGGACGACAGGATGAGGTGGTTGGATGACATCACTGACTCAATGGACATGAGTTTGGGTAAACTCCGGGAGTTGGTGATGGACAGGGAGGCCTGGCGTGCTGCAGTCCATGGGGGTCTCAGAGTCGGACACAAGTGAGCGACTGCATTGATTAAATCATGAGTTTTAAATGCTCAAAACATTAGATTATGGTCCTTTACAAACCCAGAAGGAACATACGGGGATTTTTACATCTGGATAATGGAACTCAGAGTAAATGAGTAAGAAACAGGTTCAGCATTCAATTATCTTATTCTCTTGTCTAGGCAGTTCTGAGCCTCTGATAGAATTATTAAAAGATAAAAGAAGCAATACAAATAGGTAATGCTTTTGAATGCAGACAGCTCACGGTGGAGAAAACTACAGTTAGATGTGAATGTTAATATTCATAGTAAATAGAAGAGATATTAATGAGGTAATTAGCACCTCTATTATTAATTTTTAAAATGCATAACTAAGACAATAAATGAACAGAAGTGATGAAAAGCATTGAAGACAATCAAACATAAAATGCTAAGCAAGAGCTATTCTGAAAATAAAACATTATTCCATTAAAGCAGTTACCAGATGCTTAATTGTTATTATGCTTCTAAATTTTTTAAACAAATAATTGTCTAGTTATGAAAGTAATATTTTAATGTGGAGAAGTTTGAAAATCTAAAGTATAAATGAGAAATGAAATCCCCATAGTGCTTCCACTCAAAGACAACCAGTTAGCAAACTTATTTCTTCCTATCCTTTTTACATAGACACACAACAGCATTTAGGTAGGAAAAGGACAAATTTTGGACATTATTTTATATAACATCTTATATTTAAATATTTTTATTACTACAAGAGTAATAATTTTTAATTGTATAAGATATAATACTATAATTTGGCACATAGAGAAAAGCAAAGCAAACCATAAGCCCACTGTGCAACAAATCCATTGTTCTTGTTAATGAACAGGTTGATTTATAACCTTATATTCTTTTTTATGTTACTTCTCCATCTTATCTATTCCCTCTTCCTACACTTAATTTTATTCTCTGTTTATATCTCACTGATGTTCTTGACTAATTGTTCTTGCTTTTGTTTAGCAGGATGTCTGCAATTATAATATGGTCTCTGCTCTTATCCCACTTTCCATGCACAGGATTTTCCAACTAAATTTATGTACTGCTGCTGCTGCTGCTAAGTCACTTCAGTCGTGTTCGACTCTGTGCGACCCCAGAGATGGCAGCCTACCAGGCTCCCCTGTCCTGGGGTTCTCAAGGCAAGAACACTGGAGTGGGTTGCCATTTCCTTCTCCAATTTTATGTACAATGTGGTTCAAAAGTTACTACTCCTCTGTCCCCATCACCAGTAAGTCTTTCTTGATTTTACCTGCTCTCATTTCACATGAGTGATCAAACCTGGTGTTCCTGTAAGATTTAGTATAACCTCTATCAGTTCATTTAGAAAAAACAAACAAACAAACAAAACTGTACTTATTCTACCTACCTGTGTCTACCTCTAGAGCAGAGCCTCTTGTACCCTTCTGTAGCTGTCATAATATAGAGCCTACATTAATGCTCAAATATTGTTTGTTAACATAACAATATTATTATATTAAAAAGATATCTCTCTACCTTTTCTTCTCTGATGTTTTGAACTTCCATTTGACATTTTTGAACGTATACCTGATTTTTGTGAAAATATTTCATTTTTCCTATTTGTAAATATTTGTGTTTGTATACACAGCACATAAATAAATGTTATACATGTATTAGTATGATTGGTACTCATATTAGTTTTCTAGGGCTGTTGTAAAAATGTCCACAAACTGATGGCTTAAAACAAACCAGTTATTTTTTTCACAGTTCTAGAGGTTACAAATTCAAAATTAAATCATTGCAATGCTATAGAACTGCTGAAGTTTCAAGGGAAAGTTATTCCTGGCCTTTTCCTAGCTTCAGATGGTTGCTGACAATCTTTCTCATTTTTTGGCTTATAACTGCCTCAGTCCTGTCTGTCATCTCTTTCCTCTGTCTCTGGGTCCAAATCTCCCTTTCCTTTCTATTGTAGAAACGCTAGTCATTGAACTTAGCATCTGCCCTAATCTAGCTTGTTACTATCTTTACCTCTGCGAAAACTGTGTTTTCAAATGGGGTCACACTCCCATGTACCAGGGCTTAGCACTTGAACATATCTCTTTGGGGCAGGGTGGAGGGATGCGATTTAACCCACTACAGTACATGATACCACAAATGCTCTATACATTTATATTGGCATATTGTCACCTTTGAATTCTCAGGAAATCAACTTTAGAGTCATTTTATTTAGAGTTAACAAATGGAAAAGTAGTATCTGCTGGAAGGAGTTTGAGATAAGTGTCTATATTCCTTTTTATTGGTTTGTAATTTTTACAAATGTGTCCATTGCTGAAGAACCTCAGCATGTCCTTGTAAACTAAATATCATAATATAAAATTTAAGAAACGAATAATTATCTTATAGATGATTGAAACATGAAGCTTTTCTTTAGCAGAGTAATACTGAATATAATGAAATTTCACCAACTATCCATTAATTGAACTTACTTCCTAAATTTAATTCTATGATATGTTTTCTACAGTATTATTATTATGGCTATTATCATATAGACTTAGTTGGTCTCTTGTCCTGAAAGAGTTTAGAGCGCTTATGCATGATAAAATAGGTGTAATATTTTTAGAAATTTAGTATATGAACGGATCGTTCACATTATTTAAAAGATAGGTGAATTGCATCCTGAAACTTGAGTGAATTTTTGAGTATTATGAGGCTATCACAGTTAGAAACTTTATAATATATCCATGTGGGTAAAATATTGAGTGAATAGTGTAATGTAAAATGGAAGAAATGTAATAAAATTAAATTATGGAGTTTAGTCACTAAGTCATGTCCAATTCTTGCAACCCCATGGACTGTAGCCTGCATGCTCCTCTGTCTATGGGATTCTCCAGGCAAGAATATTGGAGTGGGTTGCCCTTTCCTTCTCTGGAGATCTTCCTGACCCAGGGATTATACTCAGGTCTCCTGCATTGCAGGCAGATTTTTCACAACTGAGCTACAAGGGAAACATAATATAATCAAAAAATGTGAACAAGTACTATGGGAACACAGAAAAGCAGATATTTTCTGAACAATTGGGCTGGAGGTTTATGTGGATTGATGGAAAAACTCTTGCTCAGAAAAATATCATTCATTCAGCATATATTTATTGATTGTGCTATGTAGTATGCTCTGCAAAGGCTGTACGTGTTTTTTTCTGATGGGTTTTGTATCCCTAGGGCAGTGGCTGTGCTTTTTTTTCTTTTAGCATGACCATGGTGAGCAGTGCAGAGGTGGAGAGAGAACTGGGTCTGTATTAGAGAGTCTGGACTTTTGGATCATGCTACATGATCACAAGTTCTCCCAATCAGAATACTTTATAATTTTACATTTAAGTCGTTGGTTCAGACTGTCAAACTGTCTAAGAAAATAGCCAGAGGACATGCACTATTTAAAAAGAGGAAAACATGCTATGGAAAAATGTTTATACTTAATAGGAAATACATTTTTTTTAGTGTTTTTGTTTTTTAATTTTATTTTTTTATTTTTACTTTATTTTTACTTTACAATACTGTATCGGTTTTGCCATACATTGACATGAATCCACCACGGGTGTATACAAGCTCCCAATACTGAATCCCCCTCCCACCTCCCACCCCATATCATCTCTCTGGATCATCCCATGCACCAGCCCCAAGCATCCTGTATCCTGTATTGAACATAGACTGGCACTTCGTTTCTTACATGATAGTATACATGTTTCAATGCCGTTCTCCCAGATCATCCCACCCTCTCCCTCTCCCTCAGAGTCCAAAAGTCCTTTCTATACCATCTGTGTCTCTTTTGCTGTCTTGCATACAGGGTCATCATTACCATCTTTCTAAATTCTGTATATATGTGTCAGTATACTGTATTGGTGTTTTTCTTTCTGGCTTACTTCACTCTGTATAATTGGCTCCAGTTTCATTTCATCCATCTCATTAGAACTGATTCAAATGTATTCTTTTTAATGGCTGAGTAATACTCCATTGTGTGTATGTACCACAGCTTTCTTATCCATTCATCTGCTAATGGACATCTAGGTTCTCTTCCATGTCCTGGCTATTGTAAACAGTGCTGCAATGAGCATTGGGGTACATGTGTCTCTTTCATTCTGGTTTCCTTGGTGTGTATGCCCAGCCAGTGGGATTGCTGGGTCATAGGCAGTTCTATTTGCAATTTTTTAAGGAATCTCCACACTGTTCTCCCATAGTGGCTGTACTAGTTTGCATTCCCACCAACAGTGTAAGAGGGTTCCCTTTTCTCCACATCCTCTCCAGCATTTTATTGCTTGCGGACTTTTGGATCACAGCCATTCTGACTGGTGTGAAGTGGTACCTCATTGTGGTCTTGATTTGCATTTCTCTGATAATGAGTGATGTTGAGCATCTTTCATGTGTTTGTTAGCCATCCGTATGTCTTCTTTGGAGAAATGTCTATTTAGTTCTTTGGCCCATTTTTTGATTGGGTCGTTTATTTTTCTGGAGTTGAGCTGCGTAAGTTGCTTGTATATTTTTGAGATTAGTTGTTTGTCAGTTGCTTCATTTGCTATTATTTTCTCCCATTCAGAAGGCTGTCTTTTCACCTTACTTATAGTTTCCTTTGTTGTGCAGAAGCTTTTAATTTTAATTAGATCCCATTTGTTTATTTTTGCTTTTATTTCCAGAATTCTGGGAGGTGGATCATAGAGGATCCTGCTGTGATTTATGTCGGAGAGTGTTTTGCCTATGTTCTCCTCTAGGAGTTTTATAGTTTCTGGTCTTACATTTAGATCTTTAATCCATTTTGAGTTTATTTTTGTGTGGGGTGTTAGAAAGTGATCTAGTTTCATTCTTTTACAAGTGGTTGACCAGTTTTCCCAGCACCACTTGTTAAAGAGATTGTCTTTACTCCATTGTATATTCTTGCCTCCTTTGTCAAAGATAAGGTGTCCATATGTGTGTGGATTCATCTCCGGGCTTTCTATTTGTTCCATTGATCTATATTTCTGTCTTTGTGCTGCTACCATACTGTCTTGATGACTGTGGCTTGTAGTAGAGCCTGAAGTCAGGCAAGTTGATTCCTCCAGTTCCATTCTTCTTTCTTCAAGATTGCTTTGGCTATTCGAGTTTTTTTGTATTTCCATACAAATCTTGAAATTATTTGTTCTAGTTCTGTGAAAAATACCACCTACTGGCTAGTGGTGATAGTTCAACAAGTTGTCTAAAAATTATTGGTATGATTATCAATTCAAAAGTAACTTGGCAAAATTTACCCAATAATGTTTTTCAATTTCTAACCGATTTATTTTATGAAATTGTCACAAAATATGACTTACATACCAAAAGGACAAAAAATATGGACTACAGATTCTTAATCTTTTCATATATTTTTTGAAAACTATATGAAAATATGTATTCTTCCCAGAAAAATGCACAATCACACTAAATTTACATTAAATTTCAAACATCAGTTCAATGCTGAGGCATAAATCTGGATCAGTTTTCTTTCTCTTCTTTTGCTCTTTATCTATTTCTGTCTCTTGGTGAGGTGGATTTGGGGAGAAGCTAAATTAAAAAATAAAATTCTGAGAAATCAAGTAAACAGTTTTTTTTTTTAATTGCTTACAATGACCAAGCATATTTATCCCAGGAGGTAAAATGTTAGGAAGATGTTAATAAATTTCATTACATCAACTGGACTAAGAACATAAATAAACAAGCAGAAAACTAAAAAATTGCATGTGGCAACTCCTGAAATCTGAGAGGGAGAAGAGACACTTCAAGCCAACTAGTTCAAAGTAACACAGGTATTTGATGCCAATGATTCAGGCAGGAGTGGTGAAATTTGTATATATGTTGATGAAAGTGCATAGATAAGCATTTTCAGGTAATCTGAATTTAAATGAGTGAAGTCAAATATGTGTGGTATATGTATGTGACAGGTAAATAACATACATCTTCTTTTTTTTAAATCCACATACCTAAGAAATTAGAGAATACAGACTAAGTACTTCTAACATTTATATAAGGATTTTTTCCAGAATGACATTGCTAAATTAGTCAGCTGACTGACACAGTGAAACAAAAGTAGAAATCTGTAAATGTCTACTGAACTTTTAATAATAGTTTTTTTTTTCGTCTCAGCAGGATTATTTAATTACTGATTAACTTAATGCACTGAGCCAAATTGCAACTTTGTTCATTTCTTCTTTTTATTTTTCTCTTTCACTTTCTTTTTTTTTTAATTTTTATTTTTACTTTATTTTACTTTACAATACTGTATCGGTTTGCCATACATTGACATGAATCCACCACGGGTGTACATGCGTTCCCAAACATGAACCCCCTCCCACCTCCCTCCCATAACATCTCTCTGGGTCATCACCGTGCACCAGCCCCAAGCATGCTGCATCCTGCATCGGACATAGACTGGTGATTCGATTCTTACATGATAGTATACATGTTACAATGCCATTCTCCCAAATCATCCACCCTCTCCCTCTCCCTCTGAGTCCAAAAGTCCATTATACACATCTGTGTCTTTTTTGCTGTCTTGCATACAGGGTCGTCATTGCCATCTTTCTAAATTCCATATATATGTGTTAGTATACTGTATTGGTGTTTTTCTTTCTGGCTTACTTCACTCTGTATAATCGGCTCCAGTTTCATCCATCTCATCAGAACTGATTCAAATGTATTCTTTTTAATGGCTGAGTAATACTCCATTGTGTATATGTACCACAGCTTTCTTATCCATTCATCTGCTGATGGACATCTAGGTTGTTTCGATGTCCTGGCTATTATAAACAGTGCTGCGATGAACATTGGGGTACATGTGTCTCTTTCAATTCTGGTTTCCTTGGTGTGTATGCCCAGCAGTGGGATTGCTGGGTCATAAGGTAGTTCTATTTGCAATTTTTTAAGGAATCTCCACACTGTTCTCCATAGTGGCTGTACTAGTTTGCATTCCCACCAACAGTGTAGAGGGTTCCTTTTCTCCACACCCTCTCCAGCATTTATTGCTTGCAGATTTTTGGATGCAGACATTCTGACTGGTGTGAAGTGGTACCTCATTGTGGTTTTGATTTGCATTTCTCTAATAATGAGTGATGTGAGCATCTTTTCATGTGTTTGTTAGCCATCCGTATGTCTTCTTTGGAGAAATGTCTATTTAGTTCTTTGGCCCATTTTTTGATTGGGTCGTTTATTTTTCTGGAGTTGAGCTGCGTAAGTTGCTTGTATATTTTTGAGATTAGTTGTTTGTCAGTTGCTTCATTTGCTATTATTTTCTCCCATTCAGAAGGCTGTCTTTCACCTTTGCTTATATGTTTCCTTTGTTGTGCAGAAAGCTTTTAATTTTAATTAGATCCATTTGTTTATTTTTGCTTTTATTTCCAGAATTCTGGGAGGTGGATCATAGAGGATCCTGCTGTGATTTATGTCGAGAGTATTTTGCCTATGTTCTCCTCTAGGAGTTTTATAGTTTCTGGATCTTACATTTAGATCTTTAATCCATTTTGAGTTTATTTTGTGTGTGGTGTTAGAAAGTGATCTAGTTTCATTCTTTACAAGTGGTTGACCAGTTTTCCCAGCACCACTTGTTAAAGAGATTGTCTTTACTCCATTGTATATTCTTGCCTCCTTTGTCAAAGATAAGGTGTCCATATGTGTGTGGATTTATCTCTGGGCTTTCTATTTTGTTCCATTGATCTATATTTCTGTCTTTGTGCCAGTACCATACTGTCTTGATGACTGTGGCTTTGTAGTAGAGCCTGAAGTCAGGCAAGTTGATTCCTCCAGTTCCATTCTTCTTTCTCAAGATTGCTTTGGGCTATTCGAGGTTTTTTGTATTTCCATACAAATCTTGAAATTATTTGTTCTAGTTCTGTGAAAAATATGCTGGTAGCTTGATAGGGATTGCATTGAATTTGTAATTGCTTTGGGTAGTATACTCATTTTCACTATATTGATTCTTCCAATCCATGAACATGGTATATTTCTCCATCTATTAGTGTCCTCTTTGATTTCTTTCATCAGTGTTTTATAGTTTTCTATATATAGGTCTTTAGTTTCTTTAGGTAGATATATCCCTAAGTATTTTATTCTTTTCCGTTGCAATGGTGAATGGAATTGTTTCCTTAATTTCTTTTTCTATTTTCCATTATTCGTGTATAGGAATGCAAGGGATTTCTGTGTGTTGATTTTATATCCTGCAACTTTACTATATTCATTGATGAGCTCTAGTAATTTTCTGGTGGAGTCTTTAGGGTTTTCCATGTAGAGGATCATGTCATCTGCAAACAGTGAGAGTTTTACTTCTTCTTTTCCAATTTGGATTCCTTTTATTTCTTTTTCTGCTCTGATTGCTGTGGCCAAAACTTCCAGAACTATGTTGAATAGTAGCGGTGAAAGTGGACACCCTTGTCTTGTTCCTGACTTTAGGGGAAATGCTTTCAATTTTTCACCATTGAGGATAATGTTTGCTGTGGGTTTGTCATATATAGCTTTTATTATGTTGAGGTATGTTCCTTCTATTCCTGCTTTCTGGAGAGTTTTTATCATAAATGGATGTGAATTTTGTCCAAAGGCCTTCTCTGCATCTATTGAGATAATCATATGGTTTTTATTTTTCAATTTGTTAATGTGGTGAATTACATTGATTGATTTGTGGATATTGAAGAATCCTTGCATCCCTGGGATAAAGCCCACTTGTCATGGTGTATGATCTTTTTAATGTGTTGTTGGATTCTGATTGCTAGAATTTTGTTGAGGATTTTTGCATCTATGTTCATCAGTGATATTGGCCTGTAGTTTTCTTTTTTTTGTAAGTAGCTTTGTCAGGTTTTGGTATTAGGGTGATGGTACCTCATAGAATGAGTTTGGAAGTTTACCTTCCTCTGCAATTTTCTGGAAGAGTTTGAGGAGGATAGGTGTTAGCTCTTCTCGAAATTTTTGGTAGAATTCAGCTGTGAAGCTGTCTGGTCCTGGGCTTTTGTTTGCTGGAAGATTTCTGATTACAGTTTCAATTTCCGTGCTTGTGATGGGTCTGTTAAGATTTTCTATTTCTTCCTGGTTCAGTTTTGGAAAATTGTACTTTTCTAAGAATTTGTCCATTTCTTCCACGTTGTCCATTTTATTGGCATATAATTGCTGATAGTAGTCTCTTATAGATCCTTTGTATTTCTGTGTTGTCTCTTTGTGATCTCTCCATTTTCATTTCTAATTTTATTGATTTGATTTTTTCTCTCTTTGCTTCTTGATGAGTCTGGCTAATGGTTTGTCAATTTTATTTTATCCTTTCAAAGAACCAGCTTTGGCTTTGTTGATTTTTGCTATGGTCTCTTTTGTTTCTTTTGCATTTATTTCTGCCCTAATTTTAAGATTTTTTCCTTCTACTACACTCTGGGGTCCTCCAATTCTTCCTTTTCTAGTTGCTTTAGGTGTAGAGTTAGGTTATTTATTTGACTTTTTTCTTGTTTCTTGAGGTATGCCTGTATTGCTATGAACTTTCCTCTTAGCACTGCTTTTATAGTGTCCCACAGGTTTTGGGTTGTTGTGTTTTCATTTCATTAGTTTCTATGCATATTTTGATTTCTTTTTTTATTTCTTCTGTGATTTGTTGGTTATTCAGAAGTGTGTTGTTCAACCTCCATATGTTTGGAATTTTTAATAGTTTTTCTCCTGTAATTGAGATCTAATCTTAATGCATTATGGTCAGAAAAGATGCTTGGAATGATTTTGATTTTTTGAATTTATCAAGTTTAGATTTATGGCCAGGATGTGATCTATCCTGGAGAATGTTCCATGAGCACTTGAGAAAAGGTAAAATTCATTGTTTTGGGGTGAAATGTCCTATAGATATCAATTAGCCTAACTGTCTAATGTATCATGTAAAGTTTGTGATTTCCTTTGTTGATTTTCTGTTTAGTTGATCTGTCCATAGGTGTGAGTGGGGTTATTAAAGTCTCCCACTATTATTTGTGTTATTGTTGATTTCCCTTTCATACTTGTTTAGCATTTGTCTTACATATTGCAGTGCTCCTATATTGGGTGCATATATATTTATAATTGTTATATCTTCTTCTTGGATTGTTCCTGTGATCATTATGTAGTGGCCTTCTTTGTCTCTTTTCACAGCCTTTGTTTTAAAGTCTATTTTATCGGATATGAGTATTGCCACTCCTGCTTTCTTTTGGTCTCTATTTGCGTGTATATCTTTTCCAGCCCTTCACTTTCAGTCTGTATGTGTCCCTTGTTTTGAGGTGGGTCTCTTGTAAGCAGCATATAGAGGGGTCTTGTTTTGTATCCATTCGGCCAGTCTTTGTCTTTTGTTGGACATTCAACCCATTTACGTTTAAGGTAATTATTGTAAGTATGATCCTGTTACATTTACTTTATTGTTTTGGGTTCAGGTTTACACGACTTTTCGTGTTTCCTGTCTAGAGAATATCCTTTAGAATTTGTTGGAGAGCTGGTTTGGTGGTGCTGAATTTTCTAAGCTTTTGCTTGTCTGTAAAGCTTTTGATTTCTCCTTCGTATTTGAATGAGATCCTTGCTGGGTACAGTAATCTGGGCTGTAGGTTATTTTTTTATTCACTTTAAGCATGTTTGCCATTCCCTCCTGCCTGAAGAGTTTCTATTGAAAGATCAGCTGTTATCCTTATGGGAATCCCTTGTGTGTTATTTGTTGTTTTTCCCTTGCTGCTTTTAATGTTTGTTCTTTGTGTTTGATCTTTGTTAATTTGGTTAATATGTGTCTTGGGGTGTTTCGCCTTGGGTTTATCCTATTGGAACTCTCTGTGTTTCTTGGACTTGGGTGATTATTTCCTTCCCCATTTTAGGGAAGTTTTCAACTATTATCTCTCAAGGATTTTCTCAAGTCTTCTTTTTGTCTTCTTCTTCTGGGACTCCTATAATTCGAATGTTGGAGCATTTCATATCGTCCTGGAGGTCTCTGAGATTGTCCTCATTTCTTTTAATTTGTTTTTCTTGTTTCCTCTCTGATTCATTTATTTCTACCATTCTATCTTCTATTTCACTAATCCTATCTTCTGCCTCCATTATTCTGCTATTTGTTGCCTCCAGAGTGTTTCTGATCTCATTTATTGCATTATTCATTATATATTGACTCTTTTTTATTTCTTCTAGGTCCTTGTTAAACCTTTCTTGCATCTTCTCAATCCTTGTCTCTAGGCTATTTATCTGTGATTCCATTTTGATTTCAAAATTTTGGATCATTTTCACTATCAATATTCGGAATTCTTTCTCAGGCTAGATTCCCTACCTCTTCCTCTTTTGTTTGGTTTGGTGGGCAACTCTCCTGTTCCTTTACCTGCTGAGTATTCCTCTGTCTCTTCATCTTGATTATATTGCTGCGTTTGGGGTGGCCTTTTATATTCTGGTAATTTGTGAAGTTCTCTTTAATATGGAGCTTCCTCAATGTGGGTGGGGTTGTATCAGTGGCTTGTCTAGGTTTCCTGGTTAGGGAGGCTTGTGTTGGAGTTCTGGTGGGTGGAGCTGGGTTTCTTCTCTCTGTAGTGCAGTGGAGTGACCAGTAATGGGTTATGAGACGTTAAAGGTTTTGAAGTAGCTTTGAGCTGCCTGTATATTGAAGCTCAGGGGTGTGTTCTGTGTTGCTGGAGAATTTGTGTGGTATGTCTTGTTCTGGAATTTGTTGGTCCTTGGGTGGAGCTTGGTTTCAGTGTAGGTATGGAGGCATTTGATGAGCTCCTATTGCTTAATGTTCCCTGAATTCAGGAGTTCTCTGATGTTTTCAGGCTCTGGACTTAAGCCTCCTGTTCTGGTTTTCAGTTTTATTTTTACAGTAGCCTCTAGACTTCTCCATCTATACAGCACTGATGATAAAACATCTAGGTTAAAGATGAAAAGTTTCTCCACATTGAGGACACTCAGAGAGGTTCACTGAGTTACAAGGAGAAGAGAAGAGGGAAGGGTAGTTAGAGGTGACTGGAATGAGATACGGTGAGATCAAAAGAGGAGAGAGCAAGCTAGCCAGTAGTCACTTCCTTATGTGCTTCTTAGTCTGGGCCGCTCAGAGGTATTTATGGAGTTATACAGGGAAGGAGAGAGAGGAAGTAGACAGAGGTGGCCAGGAGGATAGAGAGAGAATGAGAGGAGAGAGACAAATCCTGCCAGTAACCAGTTCCTTAGGTGTTCTCACTGTCTGGAACACACAGAGATTCACAGAGTTGGATAGAGAAGAGATGGGGGAGAAAAGAGACAGAGGGCACCTGGTGGAGAAAAAGGAGAGTCCAACGGAGGAGAGAATGGTCAAGCCAGTAATCTCACTCTCAGGTAAAATTGGGTAGTGAAGTTTGGGTTTTTAAATGTACAAAATTGAGAACAAAAACCAAGAGCAAAGATTAAAAATCTAGAGTAGAGGTTGGATTTTTCAAAAATACAATATTAAAGAAAAGAAGCAGAAGGAAAAAGGAAAAAAGAAAAAAAAAGCCACAAGAATTATTAAAAAAAAAAAAAACCACCGATAACCACCCAAAGACTATATATGGTGTTTGCCGTAAAAAAAAAAAAAAAGAGTCTTTTTTTTTGAATAGTAATAATAGGTTATAGAAATAAAAATTAGAGGAGAAATAGAAGACTTGACTATTAAAAAAAGTTAGAAAGAAAAAAAAGAAAAAAAAAACAGAAATGATTTTAAAAAAAGTAAAAATATACCTGGCCTTCTCTGATGTTGTGGGCAGTGTGGGGTCACTTCAAGGCGGTTCCCTCTGTTTAACTTCTTCTTTATGCTGGTTTTTAGGCTCACTAGTTCAGTCACACTGTGGAGAGGGGGATGCTGCAAACAAATAGCGCTGTCGTGTGCACACAGTGTCTCAGCCCAGTGGACCTGTCCCTTCTCGTGGCGTACAAACCGCTCCGGCTCTATGATGCTCAGCTGGGAACTGTCTGAGGCCGGCCCTAGGCTGCATGCACTTCCCGGTCTAAGCCGCTCAGGTTCGGCGCTCAGGTAGTCCTCAGAGGCACAGATTCAGTTGGGACTGCCGTTTTGTGTCCTTCCAGGTCCGAGTAGCTCAGGAGTTTGGCGAGTGCGATCGCTGCGACTTGTCACCTTTTTGCCGCTGCTGCTCAGCTTTCTGGTGGACCGCTGGCGCCCCTTGTGAGGCAGATGGTGACAGTCCAGCACCCCAGAAGTCTTCGCAAAGAAGCCTGCTTGCGTTTGGTAAGTGAAGTCTCTCCAGGTCTGCAATTGCCCCTTTCAGCCCTTACGGCTCTGGCTGCCTGTCCCCGGCAGGGGATAGTCTGCAGCGGCTTTTTCCGTTCCGTCCTTTGTTCTGTGCTTGGTCCTGGCAGTGTCTTATGTTCGAGCTTTTCGCGTGCGTAGCTATCCACAGTCTGGTTTGCTAGCCAAGTTAGATCGTTCTGGTTGCGCGTGGGGCGTTCCTGCCGATTCTTACAAAGCTCTGCAGCCCGGCTCCTGCGCGTCCCTGCCTGCCCCACTTCCCAGTGGCGGATGCAGGCGTCTGTGCTGCTTTTCCGCTGGTGGAGTTACTGTTGGGCTTGTAATCTGTTGGTTTTAATTATTTATTTATTTTCCCTTCTATTATGTTGCCCTCTGTGTTTCAAGGCTCACACAGACTCGGCAGGGAGAGTGTTTCCTGGTGTTGGAAACTCTCTTCATAAAATTCCCTTCCGGGACGGGCTTCCCTTCACCTCCTTTGTCTCCTTTCTCGTCTTTTATATTTTTCCCTACCTGTTTTTGAAGACAATGGTTCTGCTTTTCTGGTTGCCTGATGTCCTCTGCCAGCCTACAGAAGTTGTTTTGTGGAGTTTGCTCAGCGTTGAAATGTTCTTTTGAGGAATTTGTGAGGGAGAAACTGGTCTTCTCGTCCTATTCTCCGCCATCTTAGGACCGCCTCCTAATAATAGTTTAAAATATTATATATAACTAAGTATAGAAATATATATTTAATATTTAAGTGCTGTCTATTCAGAACTATATGGCTTATTTTTTAGTCATCATTTATACAAAGTCCTTTCCCATTTTAATCTTATATGATTATTCATTTTATTGGGTTTATATGTTTTAATTTTTTATATTTTAACTTATCAATTTTGCTTAAACTTTTGGTTTTCAAAATTCTTATTCTGTTAGAAAATGGTATATTTCACAGTCTAAATTTGGTGGGGTACTAACATGACAGTTTTATTTTATTTTCTTAATTACTGCCTTCAAATATTACTCTTTTATGCCTCCTTCTTTCCAGTCATTTTGCAGGTATTAAAAAGTATGCTTCTCTCTAAGCCAGTTTCAAAATCTCACTTTCTCCTTCACCATTCTTTTGCATCTTGCTCAGACACAAGCTGTGATCCAAGAAATCTGCACTGAAAGAAGACAGTATGTCTGCTCTTTTCTTCCTCGGATCTTTTCCCCTCCTCCTCATACACTATTACTTTTGGTTTGGCTACTTTGAAGTGAAGTTGCTCAGTCATGTGAGACTCTTTGTGATCCCATGGACTGTATTCCTACCAGGCTCCATTATCCATGGAGTTTTCCAGGCAAGAGTACTGGAGTGGGTTACCATTTCCTTCTCCAGGGGATCTTCCCTAACTGGGGACGAACCAGGTCGCTTGCATTGCAGTCAGACTCTTTACCTCTGAGCAGCCAGGGAAGCCTTGGCTTCTTTAGCTCAGGTAAATGGAATGGAGATCTACCTGACAGAGA
>NW_017209090.1:0-3536 GCF_001704415.2 Capra hircus | reverse complement strand
TGAGTTGTATAAGCAAACCTGTTCCTTTCCAAATAGAGGCTTGCAAACACACCCCGGTGGTTGCCTCTTCTTCCCGAAGAAGTCTTTCTTTCCCCACATGCTGCGAACTCCCTGTCCCAACCTCAAGAATAGCGCTTCTTGCCATTCCTTTCTTAGAGCAGTTATCCCTGAGCTTGGGGCCGTAGGGAGTAGCCCCACACTCACAGGGAAAGGCAAAGACTCCTCCATACATCTCCTCTATCCCCTTTGCTCTGGAGGAGAGCTCTAGTGAGCCTAGGTCTTTCAGGAAAATTCTTGGCTTGGACAGGATCTCACCCTGTTTGTGAACCTGCATACCCAACCAGGGGCCCACAGAGCACCTGTTTCAGTAAATGGGCCCTGAAAGGGTGCAGCCTAGCAAGAGCTTGAAAATCCATTCAATTGCTGTTTTTTGTACCTCTGACAGAGCGAGCTTGGCTCCACCCTTTGGCAGTGAGGAGAAAAGAGGCATGACACCCTCCCCAAGGGGACATGGGGCCTACTTCGAGGAGGAAAGGCCCCTTGTGGAGCTGAGGCCAGGAAGGCCACACAGTCGTGTCAAACACACTCCCACTGCTTGCTTCTTCAGGGGCACTCCCGCTATCAGCTAGGAATGTCTTTGCAATGATCACAAAGGGAAGGGGATACAGGGCCTGCTTCTGGACCTCCGGTGCTCTGAGCAAAATCTCGACCCGTCAAGTCAAGGTCAAGTTCAAGTTCAAGTCAAGTCAAGGTCAAGGTCAAGTTCAAGTTCAAGTCAAAAGTTCAAGTTCAAGCTTCAAGCTCAAATCAAGGTGAAGTTTAAGTTCAAGTTCAAGCGTCAACTTCAAGGTCAAGGTCAAGTTCAAGTCAAGTCAAGGTCAAGGTTCAAGGTCAAGCGTTTCAAGCAAGTGAAGTTCAAGTTCAAGGTCAAGTTCAAGCAATCAAGTTCAAGTGAAGTTCAAGTTCAAGTTCAAGTTCAAGTTCAAGTTCAAGGTCAAGGTCAAGGTCAAAGTTCAAGTTCAAGTCAAGGTCAAGTTCAAGTTCAAGTTGAAGTTCAAGTCAAGTCAATTCTTCAAGTCAAGTTCAAGTCAAGGTCAAGGTCAAGTCAAGTTCAAGTTCAAGTTCAAGTTCAAGCTTCAAGTTTCAAGTCAAAGTCAAGTTCAAGTTCAAGTCAAGTTCAAGTTTCAAGTTCAAGTTTCTCAAGGTCAAGTCAAGTTCAAGGTCAAGCCCAAGTTCAAGGTCAAGGTCAAGGTCAAGTTCAAGTCAAGGTCAAGTCAAGGTCAATTCAAGTTCAAGGGCAGGGCAAGCCAAGCCCAAGACCAAGGCAAGGGCGGCAACGCCAAGGGCAAGGCCAAGGCCCAGGCCAAGGCAAAGGCCAAGGCCACCAAAGCGACGCCCAAACCCCGTAACGCCTGACAAAAAGGCAGAAGCCACTAGGCCCCTGTGCAGAGGAAGCCACTGAAGGCAGCAAGGCCACAGAGCTCCCCGACTCCCATTCCCACATGAAGATGTGAGGATAAAGGGCCTCATCCAGCAAAGCACCCGCTCCCACCACCCCCAACCCCGGCCCCCGCCCCCCGCAGCACGCCCCCTGAAACAACACTGTCTTCCCAGAAAAGAGAACGGAGAAGCCATGTGTGTGCCAAAGGAGCAAGATGAACGAACGATGCCACGCCCTCCGAATTTGGGCACACCTGACGCCTCGGAACCCCGGGCCTGGCCGATGGGTCCCAGCCGTTCTCGGGTGGGAGGGGGGGTCAACACATTGGCCGAGAGCCCTTGCCCAGGCCACCCGCAAATCCCCTGAGATGTGATCCGACCACAGGGACCGAGGGCAAACGTACGCTTGAGGTGCTGGAGGAGCCGGACGAAGCCATGGTGGGAGAGGCACACGGGCACGCTGCAGACTGCTGGCCGAGTGGGCGGGGACCCAGCAGCTCAGGACTCTGGAGAAACGGGAGGCGTCTCCGCCACCATTGACGTCAATAGGGTTTGGGTGGGTAGATGGAGGGGGCCGCCCCTGGCCTCTTTCCAAGCAGAGACCCTGGACGGAGTCCCGTGGAGCGAGTGGGCTTTTCCCGGCACGGGCTGTGCCCTGGACCGCCAAGATCCCCGTTGGGGTGGGCGGCAGTTCGGGGGCTTTGGTTTGTGGCCCTCCCTCGCAGCGGGGGGTGGGTTCAACCCCGAGTG
Organism: Capra hircus; assembly: GCF_001704415.2. Taxonomy (NCBI): domain Eukaryota; kingdom Metazoa; phylum Chordata; class Mammalia; order Artiodactyla; family Bovidae; genus Capra; species Capra hircus. Next base: position 1,346 of record NW_017209090.1, on the reverse strand, counting down.
GATCAATCAGGGGCCCTCAGCAGTGCCAAGGGAACTCACCGCCCAGGAAACGCCCCTAGGTCCCTTTGAATTGGCCACCAACGCCCCTTTCCCAGCCTGCCTTGCTCTGAGATTTCCCGCCTTTTCACATTCCACAGGTCCCTGGCCTCGACTGTCCCCCGCTGCGCTCCTCCGAGGCATTCCGGGACACCAGACGCTCTCTCCAGCGCCTCCACCTAGATCCCTCGCTGTCCTCGCCTCCGTTTCCCCCATGCCCCTCCCCAACTCCTCCGTGGGCTCTTGGCATCCTTTCCCTACAGCAGTCCCAGAGTGCCACCCCCGAGGGCTTTGAGTTGCCTGGAGCCCAAGGCTCCGGCCAGAGACCTGAGGGGGGCCAGCGTCTGGACTGGCAGCTAATGCCATTTGGGGCTTTTCTCACGTGGAGCCTGAGGCCGCACCTCCGCGGGCAACCCCCAGCGCCGAGTGCCCTGGAGATACCCGCCCAAGGGGACAGTGTATCCCCTACTGTGGGGGAAGGAGGTTCCTGTTTTCCCTGCACTGGTTCGACTTTCACGCCGAGGATCGACTCACACCATGGTGGCAAGTGGAATAGCCTTGTGGGAAAGCCTCATGGGAAAGACTCCAGGGAAAGCCACAGATTCCTTGATCCACGAGAAGGGAAGCGTGACACTGCTGCTACCACTCGGGAGGAAAGCGCACGTGCATGACCACACTCGAGCCGAGGACTGACGCAAGCTTGGGAGACTCCAGAAGTACGCCAAGATCCATGTCAGCACTGGAGAGGAATCCTCAGGTTCCGGTCCGACTCCACACAAGGTCTTAGGCCCCGGCATCGACGGAGAGGAATCCTGAGAAGGCCCCCCTAGCACCTCGCATGGGGACTGGCCTTTCCTGAGGTCACCAGAGCGGGTCCCTGAGGTCTCCGTCGTAACTCGAGAGCACCTGCCGCAACTCGAGAAAATCCAGGAGGTTCTCCCCTCCAGGCGAGATGAGGCCCATTTCCGCTGAGGCGTCTCGAGGCTAATCACACCTAACCTCTGGAACTTCCAAAGGGTCCTTCACACCCTTGCTGCAAGTCAAGAAGTTCTCCGACATACCCATATCCACTCGAGAGGAAGGACGAGGTTCCCGCCCATATCCAGCGGAGCCCCTTTTCCGCCTCATAGCTCGAGAAGAGGGATCCTTTCCCTTCGTCGTCGGGAAAGAATTCCCGGCCTTCCCGTCGCATCTCAAGAGGAGGCGCTCTCCACAGGAAAGACGAGAGGAACTCCAGGGCCTTGCCAGCATTCCAAGAGTCCCCCAGATGTCTAAGTCCCATTCCAGAAGAAACTGTTTTCCCTGCACTG
>NW_017209089.1:0-3536 GCF_001704415.2 Capra hircus | reverse complement strand
TTCGGGAAAACTCCCGGCGTTCCCCGTTCCGTCGCCGTCGCATCTCAAGAGGAGGCGCTCTCCACAGGAAAGGCGAGAGGAACTCCAGGGTCGTGCCACCATTCCCAGAGTCCCCCAGATGTCTCAGTCCATTCCAGGGAAACCTGTTTTCCCTGCACTGCCTCGACTTTCAAGCGAGGATCGGCTCACACCACGGTTTCACAGCCCTGGGACAGCCCTGTGGGAAAGCCTCGTGGGAAAGCCTCGTGGGAAAGCCTCGAGGGAAAGCCACAGATCCCTTGATCCACGCCAAGGGAGGCGTGACACTGCTGCTACAGCTCCGGAGGAAAGCGCACGTGCATGGCCCCACTCGAGACGAGGACTGACTCCCTGGGGAGACTCCAGAAGTAGCCCAAGATCCATGTCAGCACTGGAGAGGAATCCTCAGGTTCCGGCACCGACTCCACACAAGGTCTTAGGCCCTGGAATAGACGGGAGAGGAATCCCGAGAGGCCCTGAGCAACTCGCATGGGGATTGGCCTTTCCTGAGGCCACCACAGCGAGTCCCTGAGGTCCCCTTCGTAAGTCGAGAGCACCTGACGGAACTCGAGAAAATCCAGGAGGTTCTCCCTCCAGGCGAGATGAGGCCCATTTGCGCTGAGGCGTCTCGAGGCTAATCACACCTAACCTCTGGAACTTCCAAAGGGTCCTTCACACCCTTGCTGCAACTCAAGAAGTTCCCGACATACCCGTCTCCACTCGAGAGGAAGCACGAGAGTCCCGCTCACATCCAGAAGAGCCCCGTTTCCGCCTCCAAGCTCGAGAGGAGGGATCCTTTCCCTGCGTGGTCAGGAAAGAATTCCCGGGGTTCCCATAGCATTTCAAGAGGAGCGCTCTCCACAAGAAAGGCGAGAGGAAATCCAGGGTCGTGCCACCATTCCCAGAGTCCCCCAGATGTCTCAGTCAATTCCAGGGAAACCTGTTTTCCCTGCACTTCCTCCACTTTCAAGCCGAGGATCGACTCACACCACGGTGGCACGTGGGACAGCCCTGTGGGAAAGCCTCGTGGGAAAGCCTCGCGAGAAAGCCTCGAAGGAAATCCACAAATGCCGTGATCCATGCAAAGGGAAGCGCAACACTGCTGCTACAGCTGGGGAGGAAAGCGCACGTGCATGCCCCACTCGAGGCGAGGACTGACTCCCCTGGGGAGACTCCAAAAGTACCCCAAGATCCATGTCAGCACTGGAGAGGAATCCTCAGGTTCCGGCACCGACTCCACACAAGGTCTTATGCACCGGCATCGAGGAGAGAGGAATCCCGAGAGGCCCCCGAGCAATTCGCTTGGGACTGGCCTTTCGTGAGGCCACCAGAGTGGGTCCCTGAGGTACCCGTCGTAAGTCGAGAGCACCTGCCACAAGTCAATAAAATCCAGGAGTTTCTCCCCTCCAGGCGAGATGAGGCCCATTTCTGCTGAGGTGTTTAGAGGCTAATCACACCTAACCTCTGAAAATTCCAAACGGTCGTTCACACCCTTGCTGCAACTCAAGAAGTTCCCCGACATACCGTCTCCACTCGAGAGGAAGCACGAGAGACCCGCCCACATCCAGAGGAGTCCCGTTTCCGCCTCCTAGCTCGAGAGGAGGGATCCTTTCCCTGCAGGGTAGGGAACGAATTTCCGGCGTTCCCGTTGCATCTCTAGAGGAGGCACTCTCCACAGGAAAGGCGAGAGGAACTCCAGGGTCGTTCGCCCCATTCCAGAGTCCCCCCAGATTTCTCAGTCCATTCCAGGGAAACCTGTTTTCCCTGCACTGCCTCGACTTTCAAGCCGAGGATCGACTCACACCACGGTGGCACGTGGGACAGCCCTGTGGGAAAGCATCGTGGAAAAGCCTCCTGGGAAAGCCTCGAGGCAAAGCCACAGATCCCTTGATCCACGCGAAGGGAAGCGTGACACTGCTGCTACAGCTCGGAGGAAAGCGCACGTGCATGCCACCACTTAGAGGAGGACTGACTCCCTGGGTAGACTTCAGAAGTACCCCAAGATCCATGTCAGCAATGGAGAGTGATTCTCAGGTTTTGCCACAGACTCCACATAAGATCTTAGGCCCCGGCTTCGACGGGAGAGGAAACCCAGATGCCCCGAGCAACTCGCATGGGGACTGGCCTTTCGTGAGGCCACCAGAGCGGGTCCCTGAGGTCCCAGTCGTAAGTCGAGAGCACCTGCCGCAACTCGAGATAATCCACGAGTTTCTCCCCTCCAGGCGAGGTGAGCCCCATTTCGCTGAGGCGTCTCGAGGCTAATCACACCTAACCTCTGGAACTTCCAAATGGTCCTTCACACCTTTGCTGCAACTCAAGAAGTACCCCGACATACCCGTCTCCACTCGAGAGGAAGCACGTGAGTCCCGCCCACATCCAGAGGAGCCCCGTTTCAGCCCCCTAGCTCTAGAGGAGGGATCCTTTCCCTGCGTGGTCGGGAAAGAATTCCCGGCGTTCTCGTCGCATCTCAAGAGGAGGCGCTCTCCACAGGAAAGGCGAGAGGAACTCCAGGGTCGTGCCACCATTCCCAGAGTCCCCCAGATGTCTCAGTACATTCCAGGGAAACCTTTTCCCTGCACTACCTCGACTCTCAAGCCGAGGATCGACTCAGAACACCGTGGCACGTGGGACAGCCTGTGGGAAAGCCTCGTGGGAAAGCCTCATGGGAAAGCCTCGAGGGAAAGCCACAGATCACTGAATTCACTCGACGGGAAGCCTGACACTGCTGGTAAAGATCGGGAGGAAAGCGCACGTGCAAGCCCCACTCGAGACGAGGAATGACTCCCCTGGGGAAACTCCAGAAGTACCCCAATTTCCATGTCAGCACTGGAGAGGAATCCTCAGGTTCCGGCACGGACTCCACACAAGATCTTAGGCCCCGGCATCGACGGGAGAGGAATCCCGAGAGGCCCCCATGCAACTCGCTTGGGGACTGTCCTTTCCTAAGGCCACCAGAGCAGGTCCCTGAGGTCTCCGTCGTAAGTCGACAGCACCTGCCGCAACTCGAGAAAAATCCAGGAGATTCTCCCCGCCAGGCGAGATGAGGCCCATTTCCGCTGAGGCGTCTCGATGTTAATCACACCTAACCTCTGGAACTTCCAAAGGGTCCTTCACACCCTTGCTGCACCTCAAGAAGTTCCCCCCGACATACCCGTCTCCACTCGAGAGGAAGTACGAGTGTCCCGCCCTCATCCAGAGGAGCCCCATTTACGCCTACTAGCGCGAGAGAAGGGACCCTTTCCTTGCGTGTTCGGTAAAAAATTCTCGGTGTTCCCGTCGCAACTCAAGAGGAGGCGCTCTCCACAGGAAAGGCGAGAGGAACTCCAGGGTCGTGCCACCATTCCCAGAGACCCCCAGATGTCTCAGTCCATTCCAGGGAACCTGTTTTCCCCTGCACTGCTTCGACTTTCATGCCGAGGAACGACTCACACCACGGTGGCACGTGGTACAAACCTGTGGGAAGCCTCGTGGGAAAGCCTCGAGGGATAGCCACAGATCCCTTGATCCACGGGAAGGGA
>NW_017209088.1:0-3539 GCF_001704415.2 Capra hircus | reverse complement strand
CAGGGAAATCACGTGGGCCCAGGGGCCATCACGTGGCCCCCTGGAAATGGGGCCCCAGGGGCAATCACGTGGGCCCCCAGGGGCAAATCACGTGGCCCCAGGGGCAATCACGTGGCCCCCAGGGGGCAATCACGTGGGCCCCCAGGGGAAATCACGTGGGGGAAATCACATGGGCCCCCAGGGGAAATCACGTGGGCCCAGGGGCAAATCACGTGGGCCCCCAGGGGCAATCACGTGGCCCCCAGGGAAAATCACGTGGGCCCCCCAGGGGAAATCACGTGGGCCCCCAGGGGCAATCACGTGGGGCCCCAGGGGAATCACGTGGGCCCCGGGGAAATCACGTGGGCCCAGGGGCAATCACGTGGCCCCCGTGGAAATCACGTGGGGAAATCACGTGGCCCCCAGGGGCAATCACGTGGGCCCCAGGGCAAATCACGTGGCCCCCAGTGGAAATCACGTGGGCCCCCAGGGGAAATCACGTGGGCCCCAGGGGCAATCACGTGGGCCCCAGGGAAATCACGGGGCGTGGAATCACGTGGGCCCCCAGGGCAATCACGTGGGCCCACGTGGCCCAGGGGCAAATCACGTGGCCCCCGTGGAAATCACGTGGGCCCAAGGGGCAATCACGTGGGCCCCCTGGAAATCACGTGGGCCCAGGGGCAATCACGTGGGCCCCCGTGGAAATCACGTGGCCCCCGTGGAATCACTGGGCCCCCAGGGCAATGACGTGGGCCACGGGGCACGTGGGCCCCCCATGGAAATCACGTGGGCCCCAGGGGCAATCACGTGGGCCCCAGGGCAATAACGTGGGCCCCCAGGGGAAATCACGTGGCATCCAGGGGCAATCACGTGGCCCCCGTGGCACGTGGCCCAGGGGAAAATCACGTGGGCCCCCAGGGCACGTGGAAATCACGTGGGCCCCAGGGCAATCACGTGGGGGCCCCCAAATCACGTGGCCCCAGGGGCAATCACGTGGGCCCCAGGGGCAATCACGTGGGCCCCAGGGCAATCACGGGGGCCCCCAATCACGTGGGCCCAGGGGCAATCACGTGGGCCCCAGGGAAATCACATGGGCCCCCAGGGGAAATCACGTGGGCCCCAGGGGCAATCACGTGGGCTCCCCGTGAAATCACGTGGGCCCCAGGGCAATCACGTGGGCCCCCAGGGGAAATCACGTGGGCCCCAGGGGAAATCACGTGGCCCCAGGGAAATCACGTGGCCCCCAGGGGAAATCAGTGGGCCCCCAGGGGCCCAGGGGCAATCACGTGGCCCCAGGGGCAATCACGTGGGCCCCCGGGAAATCACGTGGGCCCAGGGGCTATCACGTGGCCCCCAGGGCAAACACGTGGGCCCCCAGGGGAAATCACGTGGGCCCCCCCGGGGCAATCACGTGGCCCCGGGGCAAATCACGTGGGCCCACGGGGGAAATCACGTGGCCCCGGGGAATCACGTGGGCCCCCAGGGGAAATCACGGCCCCCGGGGAAATCACGTGGGCCCCGTGGAAATCACCCCCAGGGTGGCCCCCAGGGGCAATCACGTGGGCCCCCAGGGGCAATCACGTGGGCCCCCAGGGGGAAATCACGTGGGCCCCAGGGCAATCACGTGGGCCCCGTGGAAATCACGTGGGCCCCCAGGGGAATCACGTGGGAAGTGGCCCGTGGGCCCCCAGGGGAAATCACGTGGGCCCCCAGGGGCAATCACGTGGCCCCAGGGGAAATCACGTGGGCCCCCAGGGGCAATCACGTGGCCCCCAGGGGTGGGCCCCAAATCACGTGGGCCCCCAGGGGAAATCACGTGGGTGGGCCCCCCAAAATCACGTGGGCCCCCAGTGGGCTCACGTGGGCCCCAGGGAATCACGTGGGCCCCGGGAATCACGTGGCCCCCAATCACGTGGGCCCCCATCACGTGGGCCCCAGGGAAAATCACGTGGGCCCCCAGGGCAATCACGTGGGCCCCAAATCACGTGGGCCCCCAAATCACGTGGGCCCCCAGGGAATCACGTGGGCCCCAGGGGTGAAATCACGTGGGCCCCAGGGGCAATCACGTGGGCCCCAGGGCAATCACGTGGGCCCCAGGGGCAATCACGTGGGCCCCAAATCACGTGGGAAATCACGTGGGCCCCGTGGGCCCCATCACGGGGCAAACGTGGAAAAAATCACCCCCAGGGGCAATCACGTGGGCCCCCCGTGGAAATCACGTGGGCCCCCAGGGGCAATCACGTGGGCCCCCAATCGTTCACGTGGGCCCCAAATCGGGGGGCCCCCAGGGGAAATCACGTGGGCCCCAGGGGCAATCACGTGGGCCCCAGGGGCAATCACGTGGGCCCCCAGGGGCAATCACGTGGGCCCCGTGGGCCCCCGGGAAATCACGTGGGCCCCAGGGGCAATCACGTGGGCCCCAGGGGCAATCACGTGGGCCCCAGGGGAAATCACGTGGGCCCCCAGGGGAATCACGTGGGCCCCCAGGGCAATCACGTGGGCCCCCAGGGGAAATCACGTGGGCCCCACGGGTGGAAATCACGTGGCCCCCAGGGGAAATCACGTGGCCCCCAGGGGAAATCACGTGGCCCAATCAAGTGGGGGGAAATCAGGGGCAATCACAGAATCACGTGGGCCCCAGGGGCCGTGGACAATCAGTGGGCCCGGGGAAATCACGTGGGCCCCAGGGCAATCACAAAAAGTCACGTGGGCCCCCAGGGGCAATCACGTGTGGAAATCACGGGGCCCCCAGGGGCAATCACGTGGGCCCCCAGGGCAATCACGTGGGCCCCCAGGGCAATCACGTGGCCCAGGGGCAATCACGTGGGCCCCCAGGGGCAATCACGTGGGCCCCCAGGGGCAATCACGTGGGCCCCCAGGGGAAATCACGTGGCCCCAGGGGCAATCACGTGGGGGGCATCACGTGGGCCCCCAAGGGGCAAATCACGTGGGCCCCCAGGGGCAATCACGTGGGCCCCCCAGGGGAAATCACGTGGGCCCCGTGGCCCCCAGGGGCAATCACGTGGGCCCCCACGTGGCCTCACGTGGGCCCCAATCCCCCAGCACGTGGGCCCCAGGGGAAATCACGTGGCCCCCAGGGGAATCACGTGGGCCCCCGTGGAAATCACGTGGGCCCCCAGGGGAATCACGTGGGGCCCCCAGGGGTGGCCCCATCACGGGTCACGTGGCCCCCACGTGGGCCCATCACGTGGGCCCCCAGGGAAATCACGTGGGCCCCAGGGGCAATCACGTGGGCCCCAGGGGAATCACTGGGCCCAATCACGTGGGCCCCCGGGAAATCACGTGGCCCCAGGGGCAATCACGTGGGCCCCCAGGGGAAATCACGTGGGCAAATCACGTGGGCCCACACGTGGAGGGGCAAATCACGTGGCCCCAGGGCAATCACGTGGGCCCCCACGTGGGCAAATCACGTGGGCCCCCCGTGGCCCCCGGGGGAATCAAAATCACGTGGGCCCCCAGGGGCAATCACGTGGGCCCCCGGGGAATCCGTGGGCCCCCAGGGGAAATCACGTGGGCCCCGTGGGCAATCACGTGGGCCC
>NW_017209087.1:0-3539 GCF_001704415.2 Capra hircus | reverse complement strand
AGGACGAGAGTCCCGCCCACATGCAGAGAGCCCCGTTTCCGCCTCATAGCTCTAGAGGAGGGATCCTTTCCTTGCGCTGGTCTGGAAAGTATTCCCGGCGTTTCCGGTCGCATCTCAAGAGGAGGCGCTCTCCACCTAAACGGGAGAGACTCCAGGTTCGCTGCCACCGTTCCACACTCCCCCAGATGTCTCATTCCATTCCACAGAAACCATTTTTCCCTACACTGCCTCGACTTTCAAGCTGAGGATCGACTCACACGGTGGCATGTGGGACAGCCCTGTGGGAAAGCCTCGTGGGAAAGTCTCCTGAGAAAGCCTCGAGAGAAAGCACAGATCCATGATCCACGCGAAGGAAGCTTGACACTGCTGCTACAGCTCGGTGGAAAACCCACGTGCATATCTCCACTCGCGACGAGGAATGACTCCCCTGGGAGACTCCAGAAGTACCAAGATCCATGTCAGCACTGGAGAGGAATCCTCAGGATCCGACACAGACTCCACACAAGGTCCCAGGGCCCGGCATTGACGGGAGAGGAATCCCGAGAGGCCCCCGAGCAACTGCATGGGGACTGGCCTTTCCTGAGGCCACCAGAGCGGGTCCCTGAGGTCCCAGTCGTAAGTCGAGAGCACCTGCCGCAACTCGAGAAAATCCATTAGGTTCTCCCCTCCAGGCGAGATGAGGCCCTTTTCCGATGAGGCTCCTCGAGGCTAATCACACCTAAACGCTGGAATTTCCCAAGGGTCCTTCACACCCTTGCTGCCAACTCAAGAAGTTCCCCGTCATACCCGACTCCACTCGAGAAGAAGGACGAGAGTCCCGCCCACATACACAGGAGCCCCGTTTCCGCCTCATAGCTCGAGAGGAGGGATCCTTTCCCTGCGTGGTCGGGAAAGTATTCCCGGAGTTTCCATCGCATCTCAAGAGGAGGCGCTCTCCACTTGAAACGGGAGAGGAACTCCAGGTTCGTGCCACCGTTCCCACACTCCCCGAGATGTCTCATTCCATTCCACGGAAACCTTTTTTTCCCTGCACTGCCTCGACTTTCAAGCTGAGGATCGACTCACACCACGGTGGCATGTGGGACAGCCCTGTGGGAAAGCCTCGTGAGAAAGTCTCCTGAGAAAGCCTCGAGGGAAAGCCACAGATCCCATGATCCACGCGAAGGGAAGCGTGACACTGCTGCTACAGCTCGGGAGGAAAACCCACGTGCATATCCCCACTCGCGAAGAGGAATGACTCCCCTGGGAGACTCCAGAGGTACCCAAGATCCATGTCAGCACTGGAGAGGAATCCTCAGGATCCGGCACAGACTCCACACAAGGTCTTAGGCCCGGCATCGACGGAGAGGAATCCCGAGAGGGCCCCGAGCACCTTGCATGGGGACTGGCCTTTACTGAGGCCACCAGAGCGGGTCCCAGGGATCCCCGTCGTAAGTCGAGAGCACCTGCCGCAACTCGAGAAAATTCAGGAGGTTCTCCCTCCAGGCTATATGAGGCCCATTTCCGCTGAGGCAATTTGAGGCTAATCACACCTAAACTCTGGAATTTTCAAAGGTCCTTCACACCCTTGCTGCAACTCAAGAAGTTCCCCGACATACCCGTCTCGACTCGAGAGGAAGCACGAGAGTTCTGCCCACATCCAGAGGAGCCCCGTTTCCGTCTCATAGCTCGAGAGGAGGGATCCTTTCCCTGCGTGGTCGGGAAAGAATTCCCGGCGTTCCGTCGCATCTCAAGAGGAGGCTCTCTCCATAGGAAAGGCGAGAGGAACTCCAGGGTCGGCCACCATTCCCAGAGTCCCCCAGATGTCTCAGTCCATTCTAGGGAAACCTGTTTTCCCTGCACTGCCTCGACTTTCAAGCCGAGGATCGACTCACACCACGGTGGCATCGTGGTACAGCCCTGTGAGAAAGCCTCGTGGGAAGCCTCGTGGGAAAGCCTCAAGGGAAAACCACAGATCTCTTGATCCACGCGAAGGGAAGCGTGACACTGCTGCTACAGCTCGGGAGGAAAGCGCACGTGCATGCCCGACTCGAGACGAGGTCTGACTCCCCTGGGGAGACTCCAGAAGTACCCCAAGATCCATGTCGGCACTGGAGAGGAATCCTCAGGTTCCGGCACAGACTCCACACAAGGTCACAGGGCCCGGCATCGACGGAGAGGAATCCCGAGAGGCCCCGTGCAACTGCATGGGGACTGGCCTTTCCTGAGGCCACCAGAGCGGGTCCCTGAGGTCCCAGTCGTAAGTCGAGAGCACCTGCCCGCAACTCGAGAAAATCCAGGAGGTCTCCCCTCCAGGCGAGATGAGGCCCATTTCTGCTGAGGCGTCTCGAGGCTAATCACACCTAACCTCTCGAACTTCCAAAGGGTCCTTCACACCCTTGCTGCAACTCAAGAAGTTCCCGACATACCCGTCTCCACTCGAGAGGAAGCACGAGAGTCCCGCCCAAATCCAGAGCAGCCCCGTTTCCGCCTCATACCTCGAGCGGAGGGATCCTTTCCCTGCGTGGTCGGGAAAGAATTCCCGGCGTTCCCGTCCATCTCAAGAGGAGGCGCTCCTCCACCGGAAAGGCGAGAGGAACTCCAGGTCTTGCCACCATTCCAGAGTCCCCCAGATGTCTCAGTCCATTCCAGAGAAACCTGTTTTCCCTGCACTGCGTCGACTTTCAAACCGAGGATCGACTCACACCACGGTGGCACGTGGGACAGCCCTGTGGAAAGCTCGTGGAAAAGCCTCTTGGAAAGCGTCGAGGGAAAGCCACAGATCCGTTGATCCACGCGAAGGGAAGCGTGACACTGCTGCTACAGCTCGGGAGGAAAGCGCACGTGCATGCCCCCACTCGAGTAGAGGACTGACTGCCCTGGGGAGACTCCAGAAGTACACCAAGATCTATGTCAGCACTGGAGAGGAATCCTCAGGTTACAGCACCGACTCCACAAAGACCTTAGGCTCCGACATCAACGGGAGAGGAATCCCGAGGCCCCTGAGCTACTCACATGGGACTGGCCTTTCCTGAGGCCAGCAGAACGGGTCCCTGAGGTCCCCGTCGTAACTCGAGAGCACTGCCGCAACTCGAGAAAATCCAGGGGGTTCTCCCCTCCAGCGAGATGAGGCCCATTTCCACTGAGGCGTCTCGAGGCTAATTACACCTAACCTCTGGAACTTCCAAAGGTCCTTCACACCCTTGCCGCAACTCAAGAAGTTCCCCCGACATGCCCGTCTCCACTCGAGGAAGCACGAGAATCCCGCCCACATCCAGAGGAGCCCTGTTTCCTCCTCCTAGCTCGAGAGGGATCCTTTCCTGCGTGGTCGGGAAAGAATTCCCGGCATTTCCGTCGCATCTCAAGAGGAGGCTCTCTCAACAGGAAAGGCGATAGGAACTCCAGGGTCGTTGCAACCATTCCCAGAGTCCCCCAGATATCTCCGTCCGTTCCAGGGAGGGAAACCTGTTTTCCCAGCCACTGGTCGACTTTCAATCTGAAGATCGACTCACACCACGGTGGCACGTTGGACAGCCTGCTGTGGGAAAGCCTCGGGGAAG
>NW_017209086.1:0-3541 GCF_001704415.2 Capra hircus | reverse complement strand
CGAAGGGAACGCCGGGAATTCTTCCCGACCACGCAGGGAAAGGATCCTACTCTCGAGCTAGGAGGCGGAAACGGGGTTCTGCTGGATGTGGGCGGGAATCTCGTGCTTCCTCGAGTGAGACCGATTTGTCGAGGAACTTCTTGAGTTGCAGTAAAAGGAGTGAAAGACCTTTGGAAGTTCCAGATGTTAGATGCGATTAGCCTCAGAGCGCCTCAGCGGAAATGGGCCTCATCTCGCCTGGAGGGGAGAACCTCCTGGATTTTCTTCGAGTTGCGGCAGGTGCTCTCGACTTACGACTGGGACCTCAGGGACGCTCTGGTGGCCTCAGGAAAGGCCAGTCCCATGCGAGATGCTCGGGGGCTCTCGGGATTCCTCTCCGTCGAAGCCGGGGCTAAGACCTTGTGTGGAATCGGTGCCGGAACCTGAGGATTCCTCTCCAGTGCTGACATGGATCTTGGGGTACTTCTGGAGTCCCCAGGGGAGTCAGTCCTCGTCTCGAGTGGGGCATGCAAGTGCGCTTTCCTCCGAGCTGTAGCAGCAGTGTCACGCTTCCCTTCGCGTGGATCAAGGGATCAGGGGCTTTCCTCGAGGTTTCCCATGAGGCTTTCCCACGAGGCTTTCCCACAGGGCTGTCCCACGTGCCACCGTGGTGTGAGTCGATCCTCGGCTTGAAAGTCGAGGCAGTGTAGGGAAAACAGGTTTCCCTGGAATGGACTGAGACATCTGGGGGACTCTGGGAATGTGGCACGACCCTGGAGTTCCTCTCGCCTTTCCTGTGGAGAGCGCCTCCAATTGAGATGCGACGGGAAGGCCGGGAATTCTTTCCCGACCACGCAGGGAAAGGAAGCCTCCTCTCGAGCTAGGAGGCGGAAACGGGGCTCCTCTGGTTGTGGGCGGGACTCTCGTGCTTCCTCTCGAGTGGAGTCGGGTATGTCGGGGAACTTCTTGAGTTGCATCAAGGGTGTGAAGGACCCTTTGGAAGTTCCAGAGTTTAGGTGTGATTAGCCTCAAGACGCCTCAGTGGAAATGGGCCTCATCTCGAATGGAGGGGAGAACCTCCTGGATTTTCTCGAGTTGCGGCAGGTGCTCTCGACTTACGACGGGGACATCAGGGACCCGCTCTGGTGGCCTCAGGAAAGGCCAGTCCCCTTGCGAGTTGCTCGGGGACCTCTCGGTTTCTGCTCCGTCGATGCTGGGGCCTAAAACCTTGTGTGGAGTCAGTGCCGGAACCTGAGGATTCCTCTGCAGTGCTGACATGGTCTTGGGGTACTTCTGGAGTCTCCCCAGGGGAGTCAGTCCTCGTCTCGAGTGGGGACATGCACGTGCCTTTCCTTCCGAGCTGTAGCAGCAGTGTCGCACTTCCTTCGGTGGATCAAGGAATCTGTGGCTTTCCTCGAGGCTTTCCCACGAGGCTTTCCCACAGGGCTGTCCACGTGCCACTGTGGTGAGAGTCGATCCTTGGATTGAAAGTCGAGGCAGTGCAGGGAAAACAGGTTTCCCTGAATGGACTGAGACTGTGGGGACTCTGGGAATGGTGGACAACCTGGAGTTCCTCCGCCTTTCCTGTGGAGAGCGCCTCCTCTTGAAATGCGACAGGAATGCTGGGAATTCTTTCCCGACCACGCAGGGAAAGGATCCCTACTCTCGAGCTAGTAGGCGGAAACGGGTCTCTGCTGGATGTGGGCGGGAATCTGTGCTTCCTCTCGAGCGGAGACCGGTTTGTCGAGGAACTTCTTGAGTTGCAGTAAAGGAGTGAATGACCTTTGGAAGTTCCAGATGTTAGATGTGATTAGCCTCCAGACGCCTCAGTGGAAATGGGCCTCATCTCGCCTGGAGGGGAGAACCTTCTGGATTTTCTCGAGTTGCGGCAGGTGCTCTCGACTTACGACTGGGACCTCAGGGACCCGCTCTGGTGGCCTCAGGAAAGGCCAGTCCCATGCGAGATGCTCGGGCCTCTCGGGATTCCTCTCCGTCGAAGCCGGAGCCTAAGACCTTGTGTGGAATCGGTGCGGAACCTGAGGATTCCTCTCCAGTGCTGACATGGATCTTGGGGTACTTCTGGAGTCTCCCAGGGGAGTCAGTCCTCGTCTCGAGTGGGGGCATGCAGGTGCGCTTTCCTCCCGAGCTGTAACAGCAGTGTCGCGCTTCCCTTGGCGTGGATCAAGGGATCTGGGCTTTCCCTCGAGGCTTTCCACGAGGTTTCCCACGAGGCTTTCCCACAGGGCTGTCCCACGTGCCACCTTGGTGTGCGTCGATCCACTTGAAAGTCGAGGCAGTGCAGGGAAAACAGTTTCCTGGAATGGACTGAGACTTCTGCAGGACTCTGGGAATATTGACATGACACTGGAGTTGTCTCGACTTTCCTGTGGAGAGCGCTCCTCTTGAGATGCGAGCGGAACGCCGGGAATTTTTTTCCGACCAGGCAGGGAAAGGATCCTCCTCTCGAGCTAGGAGGCGGAAACGGGTCTCGCTGGATGTGGGCGGGACTCTCGTGCTTCCTCTCGAGTGGAGACCGGTTTTTCGAGGAACTTCTTGAGTTGCAGTAAGGGTGTGAAGGACCTTTGGAAGTTCCAGAGTTTAGGTGTGATTAGGCCTCAGGACGCCTCAGCGGAAATGGGCCTCATCTCGCCTGAGGGCAGAACCTCCTGGATTTCCGAGTTGCGGCAGGTGCTCTCGACTTACGACGGGAACCTCAGGGACCCGCTGTGGTGGCGTCAGGAAAGGCCAGTCCCATGCGAGTTGCTCGGGGCCTCTCGGGATTCCTCTCCCGTCGATGCAGGGGCCTAAGATCTTGTGTGGAGTCGGTGCGGAACCTGAGGATTCCTCTCCAGTGCTGACATGGATCTTGGGGTACTTCTGGAGTCTCCCCAGGGGAGTCAGTCCTCGTCTCGAGTGGGGGCATGCACGTGCTTTCCTACGAGCTGTAGCAGCAGTGTCGCGCTTCCCTTGTGTGGATCAAGGGATCTGGGCTTTCATCAAGGCTTTCCACGAGGCTTTCCCACAGGCTGTCCCACGTGCACCGTGGTGTGAGTCCAACCCGGCTTGAAAGTCGGGAGCAGTGCAGGGAAAACAGGTTTCCTGGAATGGACTGAGACATCTGGGGACTGGGAATGGTGGCAACCCTGGAGTTCCTCTCGCTTTCCTGTGGAGAGCGCTCCTCTTGAGATGCGAAGGGAACGCGAATTCTTTCCCGACCACGCAGGGAAAGGATCCTACTCTCGAGCTAGGAGGCGGAAACGGGTCTCTGCTGGATGTGGGCGGGAATCTCGTGCTTCTCTCGAGTGGAGACCGGTTTGTCGAGGAACTTCTTGAGTTGCAGTAAGGAGTGAAGACCCTTTGGAAGTTCCAGATGTTAGATGTGATTAGCCTCCAGACGCCTCAGCGGAAATGGGCCTCATCTCGCCTGGAGGGGAGAACCTCCTGGATTTTCTCGAGTTGCGGCAGGTGCTCTCGACTTACGACTGGGACCTCAGGGACGCCGCTCTGGTGGCCTCAGGAAAGGCCAGTCCCATGCGAGATGCTCGGGGGCCTCTCGGGATTC
>NW_017209085.1:0-3545 GCF_001704415.2 Capra hircus | reverse complement strand
GGCTGTCCACGTGCCACCGTGTATGCTGTGGATCCTCGGCCTTGAAAGTCGAGGCAGTGCAGGGAAAACAGGTTTCCCTGGGAATGGACTGAGACATCTGGGGACCTGGAATGGTGGCACGACATTGGAGTTCCTCTTGCCTTTCCAGTGGAGGACGCCTCTTCTTGAGATGCAGAGGGAACGCGGGAATTCTTAACAGAACACGCAGGGAAAGGATCCGTCCTCTCGAGCTATGAGGCGGAAACGGGGCTCCTCCTAGATGTGGGCGCGGACTCTAGTGCTTCCTCTCGAGTGGAGACGAGTATGTCGGGAACTTCTTGAGTTATAACAAGGGTGTGAAGGACCCTTTGGAAGTTCCAGAGGTTAGGTTTGATTAGCCTTGAGACGCCTCAGCGGAAATGGGCCTCATCTCGCCTGGAGGGAGAACCTCCTGGAGTTTTTAGAGTTGCGGCAGGTGCTCTCGACTTACGACGGGACCTCAGGGACCCGCTCTGGTGGCCTCCGGAAAGGCCAGTCCTCATGCGAGTTGCTATTGGGCCTCTCGGATTCCCTCCCGTCGATGCCGGGGCCTAAGACCTTGTGTGGAGTCGATGCTGGAACTGAGGATTCCTCTCCAGTGCTGACATGGATCTTGGGGTACTTCTGGAGTCTCCCCAGGGAGTCAGTCCTCGTCTCGAGTGGGGGAAAACACGAAGCTTTCTCCCGAGCTGTAGCAGCAGTGTCACGCTTCCCTTCGCGTGAATCAAGTTATCAGGGCTTTCCCTCGAGGCTTTCCCACGAGGCTTTCCCACAGGGCTGTCCCACGTGCCACCGTGGTGTGAGTCGATCCTCGGCTTGAAAGTCGAGCAGTGCAGGAAAACAGGTTTCCCTGGAATGGACTGAGGCATCTGGGGGACTCTGGAATGGTGGCAGGACCCTGGGTTCCTCTCGCCTTTGCTGGAGAGTGCATCCTCTTGAGATGTGACGGGAACGCCGGGATTCTTTCCCGACCACGCAGGGAAAGGATCCTCCTCTCGAGCTAGGAGGCGGAAACGGGCTCCTCTGGATGTGGGCAAAACTCTATTGCTTCCTCTCGAGGGGAGACGGGTATGTCGGGGAACTTCTTGAGTTGCAGCAAGGGTGTGAAGGACCCTTTGGAAGTTCCAGTGATTAGCTGCGATTAGCCTCGAGACGCCTCAGCGGAAATGGGCATCATCTCGCCTGGAGGGGAGAACCTCCTGGATTTTTCTCGAGTTGCGACAGGTGCTCTCGACTTACGACGGGGACCTCAGGGACCCGCACTTGTGGCCTCAGGAAAGGCCAGTCCCCATGCGAGTTGCTCGGGGCCTCTCGGCATTCCTCTCCCGTTGATGCCAGGGCTTAAGACCTTGCGTGGAGTCGGTGTCGGAACATGAGGATTCCTCTCCAGTGCTGAGATGGGATCTTGGGGTACATCTGGAGTCTCCCAAAAGGGAGTCAGTCCTCGTCTCGAGTGGGGTATGCACGTTCGCTTTCCTCCCGAGCTGTAGCAACAGTGTCACTCTTCCCTTCGCGTGCATCAAGGGATCTGTGGCTTTCCCTCGAGCTTTCCCCCGAGGCTTTCCCACGAGGCTTCCCACAGGGCTGTCCCTCGTGCCACCGTGGTGTGAGTCGATCCTCGGCTTGAAAGTCGAGGCAGTGCAGGGAAAACAGGTTTCCCTGGAATGGACTGAGACATCTGGGGGACTCAGGGAATGGTGGTACGACCCTGAGTTCCTCTCGCCTTTCCTGAGGAGAGCGCCTCCCCTTGAGATGCGACGGGAACGCGGGGAATTCTTTCCTGACCACCCAGGGAAAGGATCCCTCCTCTCGAACTAGGATGCGGAAACGGGGCTCCTCTGGATGTGGGCGGGACTCTCGTGCTTCCTCTCGAGTGGAGACGGTATGTCGGGGAACTTCTAGAGTTGCAGCAAGGGTGTGATGCACCCTTTGGAAGTTCCAGAGGATACATGGATTAGCCTCGAGACGCTTCAGCGGAAAGGGCCTCATCTCGCCTGGAGGGAGAACCTCCTGGATTTCTCGAGTTGCGGCAGGTGCTCTCGACTTACTACGGGAACCTCAGGGATCCGCTCTGGTGGCCTCAGGAAGCCCAGTCCCCATGCGAGTTGCTCGGGCCTCTCGGATTCCTCTCCCGTCAATGTCGGTACCTAAGACCTTGTGTGGAGTCGGTGCCGGAACCTGAGGATTCCTCTCCAGTGCTGACATGGACCTTGGGTACTTATGGGGTCTCCCAGGGGAGTCAGTCCTCGTCTCGAGTGGGGGCATGCACGTGCGCTTTCCTCCCGAGCTGTAGCAGCAGTGTCACGCTTCCCTTCGCGAGGATCTAGGGATCTGTGGCTTTCTCTCGAGGCTTTCCCACCAGGCTTTCCAACGAGGCTTTCCCACAGGGCTGTCCCACGTGGCACCGTTTAGTGAGTCGATCCTCGGCTTGAAAGTCGAGGTAGGCAGGGAAAACAGGTTTCCCTGGAATGGACTGAGAATTCTGGGGACTCTGCTGGAGGTCCTCTCGCCTCTCCTGTGGAGCGCCTCCTCTTCAGAAGCGACGGGAACGCCGGGAATTCTTGAATGGCCACGCAGGGAAAGGATCCCTCCTCTCGAGCTATGAGGTGGAAACGGGCCTCCTCTGGATGTGGGCGGACTCTCGTGCTTATTCTCGAGTGGAGACGGGTATGTCGGGTAACTTCTTGAGTTGCAGCAAGGTTGTGAAGGACCGTTTGGAAGTTCCAGAGGTTAGGTGTGATTAGCCTCGAGACGCCTCATGGGAAACGGGCGTCATCTCGCCTGGAGGGTGAACCTCCTGGATTTTCTCGAGTTGCGGCAGGTGCTCTCGACTTACGACGAGGACCTCAGGGACCCGCTCTGGTGGCCTCAGGAAAGGCCAGTCACCATGCGAGTTGCTCGGGGACCGGTCGGGATTCTCTCCCGTCGATGCAGGGCCTAAGACCGTGAGTGGAGTAGGTGCCCAACCGGAGGATTCCTCACCTATTTGACATGGATCTTGGGGTACTTTGGAGTCTCCTCAGCGGAGTCAGTCCTCGTATCGAGTGGGGCATGCACGTGCTCTTTCCTACCGAGCTGTAGCAGCAGTGTCCGCTTCCCTTCGCGAGGATCACGGGATCTGGGTTTCCCTCGAGGCTTTCCCACAGGGCTGTCCCACGTGCCACCGTGGTGTGAGTCTATCTCTCGCTTGAAAGTCGAGGCAGTGCAGGGAAAACAGGTTTCCCTGGAATGGACTGAGACATCTGGGGGACTCTGGAAATGGTGGCACGACCCTGGAGTTCCTCTCGCCTTTCCTGTGGAGAACGCCTCCTCTTGAGATGCGACGGGAACGCCGGGAATTCTTTCCCGAACACGCAGTGAAAGGATCCCTCCTCAAGATCTAGGAGGCGGAAACGGGGCTCCTCTGGATGTGAGGGACTCTCGTGCTTCCTCTCAAGTGGAGACGGGTATGTCGGAACTTATTGAGTTGCAGCAAAGGTGTCAATGACCCTTTGGAAGTTCCAGAAGTTAGGTGTGATTAGCTCGAG
>NW_017209084.1:0-3545 GCF_001704415.2 Capra hircus | reverse complement strand
TTCGACGGGAGAGGAATCCCGAGAGGCCCCCGAGCAAGTCGCATGGGGACTGGCCTTTCCAGAGGCCACCAGAGCGGGGTCCCTGGAGGTCCCCGTCGTAAGTCGAGAGCACTGCCGCAACTCGAGAAAATCCAGGAGGTCTCCCCTCCAGGCGAGATGAGGCCCATTTCGCTGAGGCGTCTCGAAGATATTCACACCTAACCTCTGGAACTTCCAAAGGGTCCTTCAGACCCTTTTTGCAACTCAAGAAGTTCCCCGACATACCCGTCTCCACTCGAGAGGAAACACGAGAGTTCTGCCCACATCCAGAGGAGCCCCGTTTCTGCCTCCTAGCTCGAGAGGAGGGATCCTTTCCCTGCGGTGGTCGGGAAAGAATTCCCGGAGTTTTGGTCGCATCTCAAGAGGAGGCGCTCTCCACAGGAAAGGAGAGGAACTCCAGGGTCCTGCCACCATTCCCAGAGTCCCCCAGATGTCTCAGTCCATTCCAGGGAAACCTGTTTTCCCTGCACTGCTCCGACTTTAAAGCAGAGTATTGACTCACACCACTGTGGCACGTGGGACAGCCCTGTGGAAAGCCTCGTGGGAAAGCCTCGTGTAAAAGCCTCGAGCGAAACAAGATCCTTGATCCACGCGAAGGGAAGCGTGACACTGCTGCTACAGCTCGGGAGGAAAGCGCACGTGCATGCCCCCACTCGAGACGAGGACTGACTCCCCTGGGGAGATTCCAGAAGTACCCTAAGATACATGTCAGCACTGGAGAGGAATCCTCAGGTTCCGGAACTGTATCCAGACAAGGTCTCAGGCCCCAGCATCGACTGGAGAGGAATCCCGAGAGGCCCCGGAGCAACTCGCATGGGGACTGGCCTTTCCTGAGGCCAGCAGAGCGGGTCCCTGAGGTCCCGTCGTAAGTCAAGAACACCTGCCGCAACTCGAGAAAATACAGGGGTTCTCCCTCCAGGCGAGATGAGGCCCATTCCACTTAGGCGTCTCGAGGCAAATCACATCTAACATCTGGAACTTCCATAGGGTCCTTCACACACCGTTGCTACAACTCAAGAAGTTCCCCGACATACCCGTCTCCACTCGAGAGGGAGCACGAGAGTCCCACCCACATCCAGAGGAGCCCCGTTTCCGCCTCCTAGCTCGAGAGGAGGGATCTTTCCCTGCGTGGTCGGGAAAGAATTCCCGTTTTCCCGTCGCATCTCAAGAGGAGGCGCTCTCCACAGGAAAGGCCAGAGGAACTCCAGGGTCGTGTCACCATTCCCAGAGTCCCCCAGATGTCTCAGTCCATTCCAGGGAAACCTGTTTTCCCTGCACTGCCTCCACTTTCAAGCCGAGGATCGACTCACACCACGTGTGGCACGTGGGACAGCCCTGTGGGAAAGCCTCGTTGGAAAGCCCCGTGGAAAGCCTCGTGGAAAGCCCGAGGGAAAGCCACAGATCCCTTGATCCAGCGAAGGGAAGCGTGACACTGCTACTAGAGCTCGAGAGGAAAGCGCACCTGCAGGCCCCCACTCGAGACGAGGACTGACTCCCCTGGGGAGACTCAGAAGTACCCCAAGATCCATGTCAGCACTGGAGAGGAATGCTCAGGTTCCGGCACCGACTCCACACAAGGTCTTAGGCCCCGACTTCGACGGGAGAGGAATCCCGAGAGGCCCCGAGCAACTCGCATGGGGACTGGCCTTTCCTGAGGCCACCAGAGCGGGTCCCTGAGGTCCCCGTCGTAAGTCGAGAGCACCTGCCGCAACTCGAGAAAATCCAGGAGGTTCTCCCCTCCAGGCGAGATGAGGCCCATTTCCGCAGAGGCGTCTCGAGGCTAATCACACCTAACTCTGGAACTTCCAAAGGGTCCTTCACACCCTTGCTGCAACTCAAGAAGTTCCCCGACATACCCGTCTCCACTAGAGAGGAAGCACCAGAGTTCTGCCCACATCCAGAGCAGCCCCGTTTCCGCCTCCTAGCTCGACGGAGGGATCCTTTCCCTGCGTGATCGGGAAAGAATTCGCGGCCTTCCTGTCGCATCTCAAGAGGAGGCGCTGAACACAGGAAAGGTGAGAGGAACTCCAGGGTCGTGCCACCATTCCCAGAGTCCCCAGATGTCACAGTCCATTCCAGGGAAACCTGTCTTCCCTGCAATGCCTCGACTTTCAAGCCGAGGATCGACTCACACCACGGTGGCACGTGGAACAGCCCTGTGGGAAAAGACTCGTGGGAAAGCCCCGTGGGAAAGCCTCATGGGAAAGCCCCGAGGGAAAGCCACAGATCCCTTGATCCAAGCGAAGGGAAGCGTGACACTGCTACTAGAGCTCGAGAGGAAAGCGCACTGCAGGCCCCCACTCGAGACGAGGACTGACTCCCCTGGGGAGACTCAGAAGTACCCAAAATCCATGTCAGCACTGGAGAGGAATTCTCAGGTTCCGGCACCGACGCCACACAAGGTCTTAAGCCAGCGTGACACTGCTGCTACAGCTCGAGAGGAAAGCTCACGTGCAGGCCCCCACTCGAGACGAGGACTGACTCCCCTGGGGAGACTCAGAAGTACCCCAAGATCCATGTCAGCACTGGAGAGGAATGCTCAGGTTCCGGCACCGACTCCACACAAAGTCTTAGGCCCCGACTTCGACGGGAGAGGAATCCCGAGAGGCCCCCCGAGCAAGTCGCATGGGGACTGGCCTTTCCAGAGGCCACCAGAGCGGTCCCTGAGGTCCCCGTCGTAAGTCGAGAGCACCTGCCGCAACTCGAGAAAATCCAGGAGGTTCTCCCCTCCAGGCGAGATGAGGCCCATTTCCGCTGAGGCGTCTCGAAGATATTCACACCTAACCTCCGGAACTTCCAAAGGGTCCTTCAGACCCTTTTTGCAACTCAAGAAGTTCCCCGACATACCCGTCTCCACTCGAGAGGAAACACGAGAGTTCTGCCCACATCCAGAGGAGCCCCGTTTCTGCCTCCTAGCTCGAGAGGAGGGATCCTTTCCCTGCGTGGTCGGGAAAGAATTCCCGGAGTTTGTCGCATCTCAAGAGGAGGCGCTCTCCACACAGGAAAGGCGAGAGGAACTCCAGGCCTGCCACCATTCCCAGAGTCCCAGATGTCTCAGTCCATTCCAGGGAAACCTGTTTTTCCTGCACTGCGTCGACTTTAAAGCAGAGTATTGACTCACACCACTGTGGCACGTGGGACAGCCCTGTGGGAAAGCCTCGTGGGAAACCCTCGTGTAAAAGCCTCGAGCGAAAGCCACAGATCCCTTGATCCACGCGAAGGGAAGCGTGACACTGCTGCTACAGCTCGGGAGGAAAGCGCACGTGCATGCCCCCACTCGAGACGAGGACTGACTCCCCTGGGGAGATTCCAGAAGTACCCTAAGATACATGTCAGCACTGGAGAGGAATCCTCAGGTTCCGGAACTGTATCCCAGACAAGGTCTCAGGCCCAGCATCGACTGGAGAGGAATCCCGAGAGGCCCGAGCAACTCGCATGGGGACTGGCCTTTCCTGAGGCCAGCAGAGCGTCCCTGAGGTCACCGTCGTAAGTCAAGAACACCTGCC
>NW_017209083.1:0-3545 GCF_001704415.2 Capra hircus | reverse complement strand
AGATCTTAGCCCGGCATAGACGGGAGAGGAATCCTGAGAGGCCCGAGCATTCGCAAGGGGACTGGCCTTTCCTGAGGCCACCAGAGCGGGTCCCTGAGGTCCCCGTCGTAAGTCGAGAGCACCTGCCAACTCGAGAAAATCCAGGAGTTCTCCCTCCAGGCGAGATGAGGCCCATTTCCGCTTAGGCGTCTCCAGGCTAATCACATCTAACATCTGGAACTTCCAAAGGGTCCTTCACACCCTTTGCTGCAACTCAAGAAGTTCCCCGACATTACCCGTCTCCACTCGAGAGGAAGCACGAGAGTCCCGCCCACATCCAGAGGAGCCCCGTTTCAGCCTCCTAGCTCGAGAGGAGGATCCTTTCCCTGCGTGCTCGGGAAAGAATTCCGGCGTTCCCG
Source organism: Capra hircus (assembly GCF_001704415.2). Lineage (NCBI taxonomy): Eukaryota > Metazoa > Chordata > Mammalia > Artiodactyla > Bovidae > Capra > Capra hircus. The sequence continues at coordinate 3,147 of NW_017209083.1, read as the reverse complement.
TCGCATCTCAAGAGGAGGCGCTCTCAACCGGAAAGGCGAGAGGAACTCCTGGGTCGTGCCACCATTCCCAGATCCCGCAGATGTCTAGTCCATTCCAGGGAAACCTGTTTTCCCTGCACTGCCTCGACTTTCAAGCCGAGGATCGACTCACACCACGGTGGCACGTGGGACAGCCCTGTGGGAAAGCCTCGTGGGAAAGCCTCGTTGGAAAGCCTCGAGGGAAACCCCTGATCCCTTGATCCACGCAAAGGGAAGCGTGACACTGCTGCTTCAGCTCGGGAGGAAAGCGCACGTGCATTCCCCCACTCGAGACGACGCTGACTCCCGTGGGGAGACTCCAGAGTACCCCAAGATCCATGTCAGCACTGGAGAGGAATGCTCAGGTTCTGGCACCTACTCCACACAAGATCTTTGCCCCGGCATCGACGGGAGAGGAATCCCGAGAGGCCCGAGCAACTCGCATGGGACTGGCCTTTCTGAGGCCACCAGAGCGGGTCCCTGAGGTCCCCGTCGTAAGTCGAGAGCACCTGCCGCAACTCGAGAAAATCCAGGTTCTCCCCTCCAGGCGAGATGAGGCCCATTTCCGCTGAGGCGTCTCGAGGCTAATCACACCTAACCTCTGGAACTTCCAAAGGGTCCTTCACACCCTTGCTGCAACTCAAGAAGTTCCCCGACATACCCGTCTCCACTCGAGAGGAAGCGAGTGTCCCACCCACATCCAGAGGAGCCCTGTTTCCGCCTCATAGCTCGAGAGCATTGATCCTTTCCCTGCATGGTCGGAAAAGAATTCACGGCGTTTCCAACGCATCTTAAGTGGAGGCGCTCTCCACAGGAAAATAGAGAGGACTCCAGGGTCGTGCCACCATTCCAGAGTCCCCCAGATGTCTCAGTCCATTCCAGGGAAACCTTTATTCCCTGCACTGCCTCGACTTTCAAACGAGGATCGACTCACACCACAGTGGCACGTGGGACAGCCCTGTGGGAAAGCCTCGTGGGAAAGCCTCGAGGGAAAGCCACAGATCCCTTGATCCATGCGAAGGGAAGCGTGACACTGCTGCTACAGATCGGGAGGAAAGCGCACGTGCATGCCCCCAGTGGAGTAGCGGACTGACTGCCCTGAGAGACTCCAGAAGTACACCAAGATCCATGTCAGCACTGCAGAGGAATCCTCAGGTTCCAGCACCGACTCCACACAAGATCTTAGGCACCGGCATCGAAGGGAGAGGAATCCCGAGAGGCCCCGAGCAACTCGCATGGGGACTGGCCTTTCCTGAGGCCTCCAGAGCGGGTCCCTGAGGTCCCCGTCGTAAGTTGAGAGCACCTGCCGCAACTCGAGAAAATCCAGGAGGTTCTCCCTCCAGGCGAGATGAGGCCCATTTCCGCTGAGGCGTCTCGAGGCTAATCACATCTAACATCTGGAACTTCCAAAGGGTCCTTCACACCCTTGCTGCAACTCAAGAAGTTCCCCGACATACCGGTCTCCACTCAAGAGTAACATGAGAGTCCCGCCCATTTCCAGAGTGGCCCGTTTCCGACTGCTAGCTCGAGAGAGGGATCCTTTCCTGCGTGGTCGGGAAAGAATTCCTAGCATTCCTGTCGCATCTCAAGAGGAGGCGCTCTCCACAGGAAAGACGAGAGGAACTCCAGGATCAGGCCCATTCCCAGAGTCCCCCTGATTTCTCAGGCCATTGCAGGGAAACCTGTTTTCCCTGCACTGCCTCGACTTTCAAGGGAGGATCGACTCACACCACGGTGGCACGTGGGACAGCCCTGTGGGGAAGCCTCGTGGGAAAGCCCTGTGGGAAAGCCTCGAGGGAAAGCCCTGATCCCTTGATCCACGCAAAGGGAAGCGTGACACTGCTGCTTCGCTCGGGAGGAAAGCGCACGTGCATTGCCCCCACTCGAGACGACGACTGACTCCCCTGGGGAGACTCCAGAAGTACCCCAAGATCCATCTCAGCACTTGAGAGGAATGCTCAGGTTCCGGCACCTACTCCACACAAGATCTTAGGCCCCGGCATCCACTGGAGAGGAATCCGAGAGGCCCCCGAGCAACTCGCATGGGGACTGGCCTTGCCTGAGGCCACCAGAGCGCGGTCCCTGAGGTCCCCGTCGTAAGTCGAGAGCACCTGCCGCAACTCGAGAAAATCCAGGAGGTTCTCCCCTCCAGGCGAGATGAGGCCCATTTCCGCTGAGGCGTCTCGAGGCTAATCACACCTAAACTCTGGAACTTCCAAAGGGTCCTTCACACCCTTGCTGCAACTCAAGAAGTTCCCCGAGATACCCGACTACACTCGAGAGGAAGCACGAGAGTCCCGCCCACATCCAGAGGAGCCCCGTTTCGCCTCCTAACTCGAGAGGAGGGATCCTTTCCCTGCGTGGTCGGGAAAGAATTCCCGGCGTTCCCGTCACACCTCAAGTGGAGGCGCTCTCCACAGGAAAGGCGAGAGGAACTCCGGGTTGTGCCACATTCCCAGAGTCCCCCAGATGTGTCAGTCCATTCCAGGGAAACCTGTTTTCCCTGCACTGCCTCGACTTTCAAGCCGAGGATCGACTCACACCCTCGGTGGCACGTGGGACAGCCCTGTGGGAAGCCTCGTGGGAAAGCCTCGAGGAAAGCCACAGATCCTTGATCCACGCGACGGGAAGCGTGACACTGCTGTTACAGCTCGGGAGGTAAGCGCACGTGCATACCCGCACTCGAGACGACGAGTGACTCCCCTGGGGAGACTCCAGAAGTACCCAGGATCCATGTCAGCACTGGAGAGGAATCCTCAGGTTCCGGCACCGACTCCAACAAGGTCTTAGGCCTGGCATCGAAGGGAGAGGAATCCGAGAGGCCCCCGAGCAACTTGCATGGGGGACTGGCCTTTCCTGAGGCCACCAGAGCGGGTCCTGAGGTCCCCGTCGTTAGTCGAGAGCACCTGCCACAACTCGAGAAAATCCAGGAGGTTCTCCCTCCAGGCGAGATAAGGACCATTTCCGCTGGTGTCTCCAGGCTAATCACACCTAACCTCTGGAACTTACAAAGGGTCCTTCACACCCTTGCTGCAACTCAAGAAGATTCCGCCAACATACGTCTCCACTCGAGAGGAAGCACGAGAGTCCGCGGCCAAATTCAGAGGAGCCCCGTTTCCGCCTCTAGCT
>NW_017209082.1:0-3546 GCF_001704415.2 Capra hircus | reverse complement strand
GTGAGGAATCCCCGAGAGGCCCTCTAGCAACTCGCATGGGGACTGTCTTCCTAAGGCCAACAGAACGGGTCCCTGAGGTCCCCGTCGTAAGTCGAGAGCACCTGCCACAACTCGAGAAAAATGAAGGAGATTCTCCCCTTCAGGCCGAGATGAGGCCCATTTCCACTGAACGTCTCGAGGCTAATCACACCTAACCTCTGGAACTTCCAAAGGTCCTTCACACCCTTGTTGCAACTCAAGAATCCAGGAGAGACCCGCTCGCCACTACATAGGAATCACCAGGGTACCACCCACATCCAGAGGAGCCCCAATTCCCCTCCTAGCTCAATGTGAGGGATGCTTTCCCTGATTGGCCGGGCGAAAGAATTCCTGTCGTACCTGTCGCATCTCAAGAGGAGGCACGCTCCACAAGAAAGGTGAGAGGAACTCCAGGGTCGTTCCACCATTCCAAGAGTCCCCCAGATGTCTCAGTCCTTTCCAGAGGAACTTGTTTACCTGCACTGCCTCGACGTTTCACGCGGAGGACCGACTCACACGATGGGTGGCACGTGGGACAGCCCTGTGGGAAAGCCTCGTGGGAAAGTCTCGTGGAAAGCCTCGAGGGAAACAAGAAACCCCTTGATCAACCCAACGGGAAAATTGACTCTGCCTCCTAATGCTCGGAGAAAAGCGCACGTGCATGCCCCCATTGGAGACGAAGATGACTCCCCTGTGGAGACTCCAGTAGTACCCCAAGATCCATGTCAGCACTGGAGAGGAAACCTCAGGTTCAGGCACCGACTCCAAACAAGGTCTTAGGCCCCGTCATCGACCGGAGAGGAATCCCGAGAGGCCCCTTAGCAACTCGCAAGTGGACTGGCATTTCCTGAGCGGACCAGAGCGGGTTACATAAGTCCTGGTCGTAACTGAGAGCACCTGCTGAAACTCGAGAAAATCCAGGAGGTTCTCCCCTGCAGGCGAGATGAGGCCCATTTCTGCTGAGGCGTCTCGAGTCTAATCACACCTAACCTCTGGAACTTCCAAAGGGTCCTTCACACCCTTGCTGCAACTCAAGAAGTTCCCCGACATACCCGTCTCCACACGAGAGGAAGCACCAGAGACCCGCCCACATCCAGAGGAGCCCCGTTTCCGCCTCCTAGCTCGAGAGGAGGGATCCTTTCCCTGCGTAGTCAGGAAAGAATTCCTGGCGTTCCTGGCGCATCTCAAGAGGAGGCGCTCTCCACAGGAAAGGCGAGAGGAACTCCAGGGTCGTGCCACCATTCCCAGAGTCCCCCAGATGTCTCAGTCCATTCCAGGGAAACCTGATTTCCCTGCACTGCCTCGAATTTCTAGCCGAGGATGGACTCACACCACGATGGCACGTGGGACAGCCCTGTGGGAAAGCCTCGTGGGGAAAGCCACGAGGGAAAGCCACAGATCCCTTGATCCAAGCGAAGGGAAGCGTGACAGTTCTGCTACAGCTCGGGAGGAAAGCGAACGTGCATACCCCCACTCGAGACGAGGACTGACTCCCTGGGGAGACTCCAGAAGTACCGCAAGATGCATGTCAGCATTGGAGAGGAATCCTCAGGTTCCGCACCGATTCCACACAAGGTCTTAGGCCCCGACGTCGAAGGGAGAGGAATCCCGAGAGGCCCCGAGCAACTCGCATGGGGACTGGCCTTTCCTGAGGCCACCAGAGCGGGTCCCTGACGTCCCCGTCGTAAGTCAAGAGCACCTGCCGCAACTCGAGAAAATCCAGGAGGTTCTCCCCTCCAGGCGAGATGAGGCCCATTTCCGCTCAGGCGTCTCGAGGCTAATCACACCTAACCCCTGGAACTTCCAAAGGGTCCTTCACACCCTTGCTACAACTCTAGAAGTTCCCCAACATACCTGACTCCACTCGAGAGGAAGCACGAGAGTCCCGCCCACATCCAGAGGAGCTCCGTTTCCGCCTCGTACCTCGTGGTCAGGTATCCTTTCCCTGTATGTTCCGGAAAGAATTCCCGGTGTTCCGGTCGCATCTCATGAGGAGGCGCTCTCCACAGGAAAGGCGAGAGAAACTCCAGTGTCGTGCCATCATTCCAAGAGTCCCCCAGATATCTCAGTGTGCCAGGGTCCAGCCCCGCTGGATCCAGGGAATTCGATGGATGGACGGCGTTGACGTGGAAAGTCTTGTGTATTTATTAATGTAAGATGAGATTAAGAAATTATAGGTAGTAAGAAGATTAACTGGAGGAAAAAGGCTGAATAGCTAGGTTTACAAGGAAGGCCAATAAAAATTCCCGACAAGGAATTTTTCTGGCGGGACTCTGGGAATGGTGGCACGACCCTCGAGTTCCTCTTGCCTTTCCTGTGGAGAGCGCCTCCTCTTGAGATGCGCTGGGAACGCCGGGAATTCTTTCCCGACCACGCAGGGAAAGGATCCCTCCCTCTCGAGCTAGGAGGCGGAAACGGGGCTACTCTGGATGTGCGCGGGGACTCTCGTGCTTCCTCTCGAGTGGAGACGGGTATGTCGGGGAACTTCTTGAGTTGCAGCAAGGGTGTGAAGGACCCTTTGGAAGTTCCAGAGGTTAGGTATGATTAGAATCGAGACGCCTCAGCGGAAATGGGCCTCATCTCGCCTGGAGGGGAGAACCTCCTGGATTTTCTCGAGTTGCGGCAGGTGCTCTCGACTTACGACGGGGACCTCAGGGACCCGCTCTGGTGGCCTCAGGAAAGGCCAGTCCCATGCGAGTTGCTCGGGGACTCTCGGGATTCCTCTCCCCTCGATGCGGGCCTAAGATCTTGTGTGGGAGTCGGTGCCGGAACCTGAGGATTCCTCTCCAGTGCTGACATGGATCTTGGGGGTACTTCTGGAGTCTCCCCAGGGGAGTCAGTCCTCGTCTCGAGTGGGGGCATGCACGTGCGCTTTCCTCCCGAGCTGTAGCAGCAGTCTCACGCTTCCCTTCGCGTATATCAAGGGATCTGAGGCATTCCCACGAGGCTTTCCCACAGGGCTGTCCCACGTGCCACCGGGGTGTGAGTCGATCCTCGGCTTGAAAGTCGAGGCAGTGCAGAGAAAACAGGTTTCCCTGGAATGGACTGAGACATCTGGGGGACTCTGGGAATGTGGGCACGACCCTGGAGTTCCTCTCGCCTTTCCTGTGGAGAGCGCCTCCTCTTGAGATGCGAAGGGAACGCCGGGAATTCTTTCCCGACCACGCAGGGAAAGGATCCCTCCTCTCGAGCTAGGAGGCGGAAACGGGGCTCCTCTGGATGGGCGGGTCTCTCGTGCTTCCTCTCGAGTGGAGACGGGTATGTCGGGGGAACTTCTTGAGTTGCAGGCAAGGGTGTGAAGGACCCTTTGGAAGTTCCAGATGTTAGATGTGATTAGCCTCTAGACGCCTCAGCGGAAATGGGCCTCATCTCGCCTGGAGCGGGAGAACCTCCTGGATTTTCTCGAGTTGCGGCAGGTGCTCTCGACTAACGACCGGGGACCTTAGGGATCCGCTATGGTGGCCTCAGGAAACGCCAGTCCACATGCGAGTTGCACGAGGGCCTCTCGGGATTGCCTCTCCCGTCGAT
>NW_017209081.1:0-3546 GCF_001704415.2 Capra hircus | reverse complement strand
TCCAGAAAAATTCCTTGTCGGAATTTTATTGGCCTTCCGCGTAAACCTAGCTATTCAGCCCTTTTCCTCCAGTTAATCTTCTTACTACCCTATATTTCTTAATCTCATCTTACATTAATAATACACAAGACTTTCCACGTCAAGCCGTCCATCCGTCGAATTCCCTGGATCCAGCGGGCAGGACCCCGGCACACTGAGATATCTGGGGGACTCTTGGAATGATGGCACACACTGGAGTTTCTCTCGCCTTTCCTTTGGAGAGCGCCTCCTCATGAGATGCGACGGAACACCTGGAATTCTTTCCGGAACATACAGGAAAAAGATACCTGACCGCGAGGTACGAGGCGGAAACGGGGCTCTCTCTGGATGTGGGCGGACTCTCGTGCTTCTTCTCGAGTGAGTCAGATATGTTGGGGAACTTCTTGAGTTGTAGCAAGGGTGTGAAGGACCCTTTGGAAGTTCCAGGGGTTAGGTGTGATTAGCCTCGAGACACCTGAGTGGAAATGGGTCTCATCTCGCCTGGAGGGAGAACCTCCTGGATTTTCTCGAGTTGCGGCAGGTGCTCTTGACTTACGACGGGGACCTCAGGGACCCGCTCTGGTGGCCTCAGGAAAGGCCAGTCCCATGCGAGTTGCTCGGGGCCTCTCGGGATTCCTCTCCCCTTCGACGCCGGGGCCTAAGACCTTGTGTGGAGTCGGTGCCGAACCTGAGGATTCCTCTCCAGTGCTGACATGCATCTTGCGGTACTTCTGGAGTCTCCCCAGGGGAGTCAGTCCTCGTCTCGCGTGGGGGCATGCACGTTCGCTTTCCTCCCGAGCTGTAGCAGAACTGTCACGCTTCCCTTCGCTTGGATCAAGGGATCTGTGGGCTTTCCTCGAGGCTTTCCTCGAGGCTTTCCCACGAGGCTTTCCCACAGGGCTGTCCCACGTGCCACCGTGGTGTGAGTCGATCCTCGGCTTGAAAGTCGAGCAGTGCAGGGAAAACAGGTTTCCTGGAATGGACTGAGACATCTGGGGGACTCTGGGAATGGTGGCCGACCCTGGAGTTCCTCTCGCCTTTCCTGTGAGAGGCGCCTCCTCTTGAGATGAGACAGGAACGCCGGAGTTCTTTCCCGACCATGCAGGGAAAGGATCCCTCCTCTCGAGCTAGGAGGCGGAAACGGGGCTCCTCTGGATGTGGGCGTGACTCTCGTTCTTCCTCTCGAGTGGAGAGAGGTATGTCGGGGATCTTCTTGAGTTGCAGCAAGGTTGTGAAGAACCCTTTGGAAGTTTCAAAAGGTTAGGTGTGATTAGACTCGAGACGCCTCAGCGGAAATGGGCCTCATCTCGACTGCAGGGAGAACCTCCTGGTTTTCTTGAGTTTCAGCAGGTGCTCTCCAGTTACGACCGGGACTTATGTACCCGCTCTGGTCCGCTCAGGTAATGCCAGTCGACTTGCGAGTTGCTAAGGGGCCTCTCGGGATTCCTCTCCGGTCGATGACCGGGCCTAAGACCTTTTTTGGAATCGGTGCCCGAACCTGAGGTTTCCTCTCCAGTGCTGACATGGATCTTGGGGTACTACTGGAGTCTCCACAGGGGAGTCATCTTCGTCTCCAATGGGGCATGCACGTGCGCTTTTCTCCCCGAGCATTAGGAGCAGAGTCAATTTTCCCGTTGGGTTGATCAAGGGTTTCTTGTTTTCCCTCGAGGCTTTCCCACGAGGCTTCCCACGAGGCTTTCCCACAGGGCTGTCCCACGTGCCACCATCGTGTGAGTCGTCCTCCGCGTGAACGTCGAGGCAGTGCAGGGTAAACAAGTTCCTCTGGAAAGGACTGAGACATCTGGGGGACTCTTGGAATGGTGGAACGACCCTGGAGTTCCTCTCGCCTTTCCTGTGGAGAGCGCCTCCTCTTGAGATGCGACTGGAACCCCCTGGAATTCTTTTCCGAACACGCAGGAAAGGATCCCTCCTCTCGAGCTAGGAGGCGGAAACGGGGCTCCTCTGGATGTCGGCGGGACTCTCGTGCTTCCTCTCGAGTGGAGACGGGTATGTTGGGCAAATTCTTGAGTTGCAGAAAGGTTGTGAAGGACCCTTTGGAAGTTCCAGAGGTTTGGTCTGATTAGCCTCGAGACGCCTCAGCACAAATGGGACTCATCTCGCCTGGAGGGGAAACCTCCTGGATTTTATCGAGATGCGGTAGGTGCTGTCGACTTACGACGGCGACCTCAGGGACCCGCTCTGGTGGCCTCAGGAAAGGCCAGTCCCGATGCGAGTTGCTTGGGGCCTCTCGGGATTCTTCTCCCGTCGATGCCGGGGCTTAAGATCTTGTGTGGAGTGGGTGCTGGAACTTGAGGATTCCTCTCCAGTACTGACATGGATCTTGGTGTATTTCTGGACAAATCCCCAGGGGAGTCAGTCCTCGTCCGCGAGTGGGGGCATGCACGTGTGCATTCCTCCCGAGCTGTAGCAGCAGTGTCGCGCTTCCCTTCGCGTGGATTAAGGGATCTTTGGCTTTGCCTCGAGGCTTTCCCACGAGGCTTTCCCACAAGGCTGTCCCACGTGCCACCGTGGTGTGAGTCGATCCTCGGCTTGAAAGTGGAGGCAGTGCAGGGAAAACAGGTTTTCATGCAGAGGACTGAGACATCTGGGGGACTCTGGGAATGGTGGCACGACCCTGGATTTCCTCTCGCCTTTCTGTGGAGAGCGCCTCCTGTTCAGATGCGCGGGAATGCCAGGAATCCTTTCCCGACGACACCAGGGAGAGAAATCAATCCTCTCGAGCTATGAGGCGGAAACGGGGCTCCTCTGGATGTGGGCGGGACTCTCGTGTTTCCTCTCGAGTGAAGTCGGGTATGTCGGGGAACTTCTTGAGTTGCAGTAAGGGTGTGAAGTACCCTTTGGAAGTTCCAGAGGTTAGGTGTGATTAGCCTCGAGACGCCTCAGCGGAAATGGGCCTCATCTCGACTGGAGGGGAGAACCTCCTGGATTTTCTCGAGTTGGCGGCAGGTGCTTTCCACGTAGGACGGGGACCACAGGGACCCGCTCTGGTGCCTCAGGGAAGGCCAGTCCCCATGCGAGTTGCTCGGGGCCTCTTAGGATTCCTCTCCCGTTGATGCCGGGGCCTAAGTCCTTGTGTGGAGTCGTTGCGGAAATCTGAGGATTCCTCTCCAGTGCTGACATGGATCTAGGGGTACTTCTAGAGTCTCCCCAGGGGAGTCAGTCCTCGTCAGATTGGGGGCATGCACTTGGGCTTTCCTGCCGAGCTGTAGGAGCAGTGTCACGCTTCCCTTCGCGTGGATCAAGGGATCTGTGGCTTTCGTCGAGGCTTTCCCAGGCTTTCCCGAGAGCTTTCCCACGAGGCTTTCGCGCTGTCCACGTGCTACCGTGGTGTGAGTCGATCCTCGGCTTGAAAGCCGAGGCAGTGTAGGGAAAACAGGTTTCCCTTGAATGCACGGAGACATCTGTGGGACTCTGGCAATGGTGTCACCCGAATTCCTTCCTCTCGCTCTTGGAGCAGCGCCTCCTCTTGGATGCGACGGGAACGCCGGGAAATTTTTCCGATCACGC
>NW_017209080.1:0-17974 GCF_001704415.2 Capra hircus | reverse complement strand
TCCCCATTCTCATTTACAGAGTGGATGTCTGGACACCCACCTGAGTTCAGTGCAGACTTCCTCCCTAACATCCTAGAGTGCTGCACACTGGGGTGTTGGCCACCTGTGCTGGGGCTTCAACATCTTGATAAACAGGCCAGAGAAAGGGGAGAGGAGATAAAAAATAATAATAATAAATCTTACAGTGGAAAAAAGTATTCAAGCAGGGTTTATTTCCCTGGTGGTAACTGAATCAGCTCTCTACTTCTGCTGTGATCTCTCATTCACACAACTCTGGGTCCAGGGTAGTGGGACTACAAACAGGGCAGAGGATTTTTTTTTTTTTTTTAATTTTTTGCTTACCTGCTCCTCAGTCAACTGAAGGCAATTTGAGATAGGAATCATGTCTGGTTTTCAGTTTCCACGTTGTAGAGAACTCTTTAAATTTCCAGAGTGTATGCTGGAGCCTAGGGATTCCTGAACATGCACCACAGTTTAGGAGCACCTCGGTGATGCTGAGCCCAGAGGGTCCTAGCGGCATGATAACTTGACTCAAGACTCTAATTTTAGGGGAGTTTTGGTCCAGGGGATAGGACTCTGCACTCCCAACGCAGGTGTCCCAAGTTCAGTCCCTGGTTAGAGAACTAAATCTCACAAGCTGAAGCTAAGACCCAGGGCAGCCATAAACAAAACAAGCAACAACTCAGCAAACAGCTGTGCATTAAAAAAAAACTCTAATTTTAGTAGGAGTTCATTTTAACTGGTGAGAAAATCTCTGTAGGTGGAAAGGTACATTTGAAGAAGATTGTTCTTGAAATTGCTCTTAGTCAGTTCAACTAAGTCATAGCCACTGTTACTGGATTGACAGCACTGCCCTGAAAACCCGCGTAAGGCAACCTCACACCTGACTGCAGCCACAAAGTCTCCATGCCTTAAAATGGTTTATGTCAGCAAAGAACAATGTTTTGACTTCTTACCATAATACAACCATACTTTCCATAAAGTAAATCCTAGAAAAAGCAGCAGCTATGAAATGACTTTGTTATATCTTCTGCTGGGTTCACTTGCACAAATAATTGCACAGGAACCTAGACAAACAGGCTGATAGACACTGAGCAGGGAGTTCTTTCCACTGAGATTCCTGAATCTCTAATAAAATAAATAAACAGGAGCCTGATAAACACCACACACATGCCTTTGAAATGAAGCAAGCCTGGTTAATATATTAAGCATCTGAACTTGACTTTCTCAAAAAAATACTTACTTGAATTAAAACAAGAATATGACAAGTGCTATCATCCAAGTATGGTCCAGGGGCCCCAAAGGAGATCTTTTCAGGAGGTTTACCAAACTCACTGAGGTTTCTCTTTTATTACAGATTATCACTCAGCCCAGGATTCACCTTGGATCTCCTCCCTCCTCATGCTACTGCCTTGCCCTTGTCTCTCCCTTTCTCTCTTTTGTCCACATCCCTCGTCTCTTGTACAGTGGTCCACAAATTTCTAGGTTCCATCTCAATCCCACAGCGAGACAGTTTTGGTAAACCCCTCCTGCCCTGGCGCCTGGAAGCTGCCTCCATGAAGGAAGCTGGGCAATGTCAGTGCTCATCTCGTCTGTCTTCCTTATCTCTGTGCTACCTGATGTACAAGATCCAAAATTTGTTTCATATATTTTATCCAGTTTTCTAGTTGTAAGGTCAACTTTACCTTTACCTGTGAAAAACAGTAATGGTAATTTATTTATTTATTTCTTGGTATTTTAACAAATGTGTCATTTTATGATGGTAGGGTATGTAATAATAACCTTATCATTAACACATTATTTGAGACCTGCCGTAGATAAGGTTTCCTCCATGGCATGTTGACTGAGTCTTGGGGATGAACAGATCTAGTTCAGGTAAAGAACTTGAGAGGAGGGAGCACTTTCCATTCAGGAGGATCCTTCTCTGACTCATGGGAATCTTGGAGACACATGGAAGGAAGAAAATCTGACTATTCCATCTAGAAATTGTAACTGGGATTCTTGCGAAGCTAGAGATACCTGTACAACGGAAAAAATTATGGAAGTAATAATAGAAGATCTCCCTTAGCACGCTATGTTTAGGACTCTCTTCTTCGGGTCCTGTCCCATTCTCCTATATGTACCCCACAAGCTATTATCAGGAGAAATAGGTCAGACCAGACTGTGGTGCAATTTTCACGATCACCACCAGAGGGCAGGGCTTCCTTCAGATGCGGTTCCTCACTGTACTCAGGAGCTGGTTTCACTTGCCTACTTTGTAGCCACAAGGCAGAATATTGCTGCAGTACAGAGAGCGGCTCTCGGTTTCTGAGCGAGGAGCTTCTGTAACATCCAGAGGGAGACTAGATTTGTTAGACTGATGTATTCCAGGCAACAAGGATCGTTTTCTTTTGCGAACATGCATTCTGCCACTCACTCAGTTCTGCTGATCATCTTAATATTCAGTAAGTAACATTTTATCCTAAATGTTAATGATTTTTCATTTTTCTATGATTACAGGTAAGTTTTATTTTTCTTCTGTGGCTGAAAACTCTCCTCCAGTACATTTCTACGATAACAAAGTGATTCTCTTCCAGGAGGGACCAATGGTGACTCAGTGAACCAGACAGAAGGCCCAGTGACTGTCTCAGAGGGGGCTCTCATGACCCTGAACTGCACTTACCAGGCCACTTATTCGATTGTCTATCTTTTCTGGTATATCCAGCATCTCAACAAAGCTCCTCGACTCCTCCTGAAGGGCTCGATGTCAGACCCGAAGCCAAAGAGTGAAGGTTTTCAGGCCACTCTTGTTCAGAGTGACAGCTCCTTCCACCTGCAGAAATGGGCAGTGCAAACATCAGACTCGGCTGTGTACTACTGTGCTCTGAGTGACACAGTGACACAGGGCTGCGGGGGAGCTGAGCACAAACCCAGAGTGCAGATGGGGCTCTGGCTGTGGGCAGCCCTGCACGGGGGTGGCTCTTTCTGTCTTAGGTGTTTATGCTAGCTGTGCTATTGTTTATGTGCTAAGTCATGTCCGACTCTTTTGCGACCCTGTGACTGTAGTGGGCTCTTCTGTCCATGGGATTTCGCAGGCAAGAAGACAGGAGTGGGTTGCCATTTCTTTCCCTGGGAATTATCCCAACCCAGGAATGGTACCCATGTCTCCTGTTTATCAGACAGACTCTTTACCACTAGGCCACCTGAGAGCCCGTTTTATGCCAGAGGCATCGTCAAAGTACTTCCAGCTCTGAAGCTCAGTGCCAAGAACCCTGCAATTCTTGGATTGGTCTACAGAGAGGAATCTGGGAGGGATAGTGAAAAGAGGAATCTCAACAGCCTTCTCCAGAAATGCTTGTTTTTAGCCCAGTCACATTTCTCCAGATGGCTTAGAATTTCTGGAAGTGACATTAACTCTGTTCAATCACAGTTCAGTTGATATATGCTGAAATATGTCACGACCTGTTGATGAAAACTTCCATGGCACCTCATTCATGGATGAATGTATGACCTTGAAGCTACTGTCTGAGTGTTATAATTCAGACCGGAATTTTGTGTCTTGCTGAGTTTCACCTGCAGACATTGCATCTTTAATGACTGGGGCCTTTACACTCTCTTCCCTTGACTTTTCCAGCTCTTATGGTTGCTCAAGAAATGGTGCTGCTGTGAGTCCCATGAAGATGGTTTCCTGAGAAGATATTCCTTCTGTCAAGGGCCCCATGGGCCAGAGCAGTCTAGTCAGTGAACATTTTGTGCATGAGGTGTCTTGCTTATATGTTGGTGACACAGCTCCACCCGCATCTTGTCATCATGGCAGCTCTTTACAGAATGCTGGGTCATGATCCCGATTCTGGTCTTGAGGATCTGTGCTGTGAGAAATTCTGGACATAAGCATGACCACGGAACCTGACATTATCTTTATCGGTGAATTGAGGCCTCTGATCCTTTTGAAATGTGTCAAATTCAGTGACCAAGCAAACACTCAGTCTGTTAGTGAAAAGAGGGTGCATGGACTTCTGTTGACTGGGATTCTAAATTCTTGGCATATTCAGAATGTTCCCACAGCAGAGGAGCAGAAAACAGAGAAATGTGTGGCTCTCACTGTAACTTGCAATGAATGAAACTCACCAAGAGAAATTCTTCCTGGCATTCTGGAGTCTCTGAACCTCACTCGTCCTTTATCCCTCTTGTATGATTCTGTGGGACTGACAAGTAAAGATGAAGGTTTTGCAGAGCCTGATCTTTCTTTGATTTCAGACACTCTTCTTAAGAAAAAGAAAATGAAATTGCAGAGTCAAGTTTTTTGGGCCCAGGACACTAAGGGATCCTGAAATACAAGCTGAATTTTCTTCATGGTAAACACTCTTCATAAATTTCACTCTCCTCTTTAAGATCAAAGCATTATAACCATCTTATTTTGTCCTGATATTGGCAGATTAGAACCCTCCAGGACGTTTTCTGTCCCAGCACTTGATCTGTAATTAATATGAATATTTTCAGCTCTATCACTTTTTAAATAACAGCTTTATAAAGATAATTCACATATCATCACCTTCACGCTTTTAACTGTACAATTGAGTGGTTTTTAGCATGTTCACAGAGTCATGCAGTCATCAGTACTATCTGATTCCAGAACACCACCCCAGGAAGAAACTTGGTACCCATTAGCAGTCACTCCCGTTCCCCGTTTCCCCCAGACACGGGCATCCACTCCTCTGTTCTCTGTCTCTGTGGATGTGACGGTTCTGGGCGTTTCCTAGAGATAGGATCAGCTCACATATGACTGTTTGTACCTGTCTTCTTTCGCCTAGTGGCGTCTCTCCATGGCGTGTCTCCATATCAGCTCTCCACTACGCCTTATGGTCACTTAATAGGCTGCTCTGCGATACCACCTATTGTCCTGATCCATTCGTCACTTGAAGAGTGATTGTTTTGGAAACATTTTGGTTATTTCCACTTTTTAGCTCTTATAAATAATGCTGGTATGAGCACTCATGTGCAGGAGCTCTGTTGCTCTAAGTAAATGTAGTTTCAGTTAGAGGTTCGACTTTTTGTGTTTTCATATTTGTTTCATTTCATTTTGCTTTATTTGGTACCAACATTTCCTTAGGATGTAAAATGAGTAAGTACAAGAGAAAATGCTCTTTAAAATTATGATTTCATGCTTACATGAGATATAATCATTCCAAGTTATACCTGCATTCATTCAGGAAAACTTTTTGAGCACATACTCATGTGTGTCAGTCATATGAATAAGTGTTGAGAATATAGTAGACATGACCAAGTCTCCTGCTTCAGGATTGTATTGCTTTAAGATACCACACGTGTCTTAAAATAATGTATCTTTCACAAGTCATTTTATTCACTCACTGAGCTCTGTTTGTCTCCAGTATATGACATTGGCAGTTTTATGGGCAGTGGGCTAAGCATTTTAAATCCCTCTCCACCTCTTCAGGTGGATACTAGGAAACTTCCAATTTAAAAATGTTAAAATTTGAGGTATAGAGATGTTTAGTAACTTAATCAAGGTTACATAACCAGTTAGGAGCAGAGCTTGGGTAGGATGTCAATCATTCTGATGCATGACTTTTATTCTTAAAAGCTAGTTGATAGAACCACCATGAAATCTGTTTGTTGTTTTTTTTTTTTGTTAAATACTACTGCCTTCTTAGAATTTTATAATTTTTGAAATTTTCATTTGATGAAAAACAAGTTAATGCATTAATGAAAACTGTACTTTACTCAATGGGCACTCACAGGAGTTTGTATATATTCCTGAACACTGAGGCCAAAAAATTGTAGTCATCATCTTTTATGACTTTGAACATAAAGTTGCTCAGATTCTCTGTGATTGAATAACCTGCTTATTTCAGGGCTAATAGCTGAGCCTCAGTAGCCATATGAAAGGGGCATACATTACAGGTCTTTGCCATGGCAATGAGGACTATATTTTTCAAATTAAAAAACACCCTTCATGTGACAAATATGTCTCCTCATTGGGACTGGAAGACACAGCATTTTCTGTTCTGCTACAGTGTATATCTTATTAAAGCAAATCCTTTCTTTAGACAATTAGTAAATATGGGTCTTGGCTTCCTTGGGGGCTCAGTGGTACAGAATCCACCTGCCAATGCAGAAGATCTTCTTCAGGATGAGTTCAAACCCTGGGTAGAGCAGATTCCCTGGAGAAGGATACAGCAACCTGCCCCAATATTCTGGTCCTGGAAATCCCATGGACAGAGGAGCCTGGTGGGTTACAGTTCATGGGGTTGCAAAGAGTTGGGCACAACTTAGCGACTAAACAGCAACAATACGGGCATGATGAGGAAGTTTCATTGCTTTTTCTAAGCACATTAGTAATTTTTGCCAAAGTAAAAACATTCAAAGGCAATTTTCTCTCAATCAAAAAGCCTAAAATCTAGTGTTTGCTTTAGTGACTTCAAGAATTTCGAGGGTTTTCAAGTGAAAGCTACCTGATAAAGCTGAGAGGGAGGGTAAAAAGAATGCTGGTCCATCTTCATCTCTAGCACTAAGCAAATTGATTTATCAAGAATTCTCCAGGTCAGAATACTGGAGTGGGTAGTCATTCCTTTCTCCAGGGGAACTTCCCAACCCAGGGATCAAACCCAGGTCTTCCACATTGCAGGCAGATTCTTTACCAGCTGAGCCACCAGGCAAAGCCCTTATGAAGAACAATAACATTTAAAGTTTTGATGACCTTGGTCTTACATGTTCTCATGGACCTGTGTGAGAGCAGCGAGACTCAACTCCCAATATTTAAGATGTCCAAGAGTTTTAAGACTATGATGCAAGCAACAGATGTCAATGGAGATTGAACTCTCCTGGCATTTCTAACAGGATTTCTCTATTGCTTTTGATAATGCTTTGGCTCCAGATTTGTGTATTTTTAGGGTTTTCCCTATCCTAATTTGCACCACAATTAATGGGTGTGGTTTGGAAGAGTTGGGGGTGATTCAGAAAACCATGTATTGAGTTTTAACAGGAGTTCTTATATTTAGGCATTGACTAAAATTTTCTGAATTTACTTTTGTTTACACAAATACACACATGTAAATTGTGATCACATGCACATGTATTTCTCCCCCTGCTGCTATTTAACATGACACACACTTGACAGATTTGTGAAGCAGAGGCAAGATATGAATTCGTTCACAGACAACAAAATATTTCGCAGGTAACTTTTACCAGATTCCATAGGAGGCAGAGACAAAGATTGAAGCAAAAAATTCAGCCTTTCTGTTAAAGTACAAACCCCATTGTTCCTTTTGATTCTCTGATCCAAAGGAGAATGAACTGAACATGATTCTGTTTTACCACTGTTTATTTCTAGTCTGATAGTGTCCTAATTCGACAAACTGATGTGCAGAAGTCTAGCATTTCCCTCCTAGAAAGGAAGCGTGTGACACAACACAGACACACTGCCCTCCAGCTGCTGACTCAGCTTCCTGCGTGGGGCAGAAGCATCTCACAGCCCCGGAGCTCTGCCTGGACCTCTTGAGCACAGGGTCCAGAACTCAGATCTGGATCTGAAATGGAGCAGAGGACGCGTCACTGCAGGGAGGAGCTGCCCATATGCTGGTTGCCAGTGCGCCGAGGGCGGGCAGAGCCTCTGTCTGTCTTGGTGAGGGTGGCCACACAGAGGACTCATGCCCTCTCTCAGTGCCAAGGTTGTGGGGAGGGCAGAGCATTGTTACCTGATGCATCTTGAAAGGCAGGGATAATGGGCAATGGAATCGGGGCATTAGGTCCTAAGCCACTTCATCCCCTATACCATCATGCTTGTAAGTAAAGGCTCTTTCCTGCAGGATCCAGCATGACCCAGAAGGTAACTCAAGTCCAATCTGCAATTTCTGTGGTGGAGAAGGAGGCTGCAACCTTGGACTGTGTATATGAAGTTAGTAGTTATGGCTATTATTTAAAAATCAGACATCACATTGAAAACTGGATTTCTAGCTTCTCTATAAAAATATCTAAGGGCACAACATCCTCTGGGGTAGAGGTCAAAAGTTGTGTTTGATTGCATAATGCCTTTGATATAGACTCATTTTATCTTTAAAATCTATGCAGATTTACCATTCACAACATGAATAGCCCCAAAATTAAATTTTAAATTGTTGGTCATAATGTAGAAGCTCATCCACAAAGCAAACAAATCTGAATTAACATCTCATGGAAACATACCTGTTTTTTGTCCTGTGAATTTTATCATCACAGCATGGATCCCAGTGTGAGAAATTTCAGTGTAGTTTATTCATTAATTCTTGGTTTTCTGGTCAGCATTGGGGAAACATCAGTTGGCAAGACAGATGTGATGTCTGCTTTGGTGGAGCTCATGTCCCAGGGGGCTGTATGGTCTCCAGTACAGGATAGGAGGCAGAAAGGACCTCACAGCACAGACTGTGTGACTTTAAGCAGGTCGTTCGCTCTGACTTTCTGCTTCCTCGTCTGTGAAGTGTGAAGGTTAGTCATGAAGCTGCTGTTGAGTTAGTGTGAGTCGCGCAGTCGTGTGCAAGTCTTTTGTGACCCTGTGGACTGTAGGCTGCCAGGCTCCTCTGTCCATGGCCTTCCCCACGCAGGATGACTCGAGTGGGTTGCCATGTTTTCCTCCAGGGGATCTTCCCGACCCAGGGACTGAACCTAGGTCTCCTGTATTGCAGACAGATATTTTTTCCATCTCAGCCACCAGGGAAGTCCTTTCCAAAATTTAACTCACCTCACAGGACCACTTAGTTCACTATCCTTTTTGAGTTCCTAACACCCTCCCTTACTTAAGCAAGGACTATTATTATTATTATTATTTTATATTTTTATTTTTACTTTATTTTACTTTACAATACTGTATCGGTTCTGCCATACATTGACATGAATCCACCACGGGTGTGATGTAGAAGTTATCAAGGAGCTGCTCACATTGCTTCACAGTGTAATAAGAAGCCACGGGCGCAGGAAGAGAGTAGAGTGACATGGGAAGCCACCTGCCTTTCACACATCAGAAGCTGTTCTGCGTCGCTGGACGGGACAGGGAGGAGGCAAAGGGACAGGCATGCAGGAGGAGAGGACAGGTCCAGACTTTGCTCTTTCATCCCGAACACTTTTGTATACATTTGATATCATCCTTAATAAAAGGATGAATTGAAATTAGCTGGATTCAAACCCTGTCATCTGCATCACAGCATGACTTTTGAGGCACTCCTTAGCCTCTCTGTGCATCAGTTTTTTAATATGTAAAATGGCAATAAGAGAACCTACTTTATGGACTTAAGAATCAAAATTATCTATATATCTCTCTGTTTAAAATCATTATAAAATTAAAATATATATAAACACACCTGCCTGTGTGTTTTCTATAAATAAAATATTAAGTGCAGGTGAATATTATAGCATCTTGATGCAGCAGGGATCACTCACTGATGACCATTATTAATATAAAAGGCAGAGTTTGTTCCAGTACCTACATCAGATTTTCAATCACGTCATTTTATTTTTTATATGACAAAGTTTCTCCTTATTTTTCAAGAAAGGAACCAAAGCTCAGTGAAATGCCAGGGCCGTGTTGGCGCTGCTAGGAATGTTGCCTACAGGGTCTGGTAGCCCTGGGGTCAATGTTCCCATCTCAGCAGCCCCTCCTGACAAGCCCCCGATCCTGACAGAGAAGAGCAGGTGGCTTATGCTCAAGATAAAAGTGCCCTTCTCAGCGCCAGGCAGGGCCACTTTACTTCCCCCGACTATATAACTGAAGGTGAATTTTCCCCTATTTGTTGACAGATCAATGGAAAATGCTCTAAGACATGATCAATAATCACTGCAGCCTTCAAACTGATTTGCTTTCAGCCTTGCACACAGTTAATGAACATTCAGCAAAGTTCCACATGTCAAGATAAAAGATAATGAAGAAATGGCATTTTTCACCTAAAAAAAATATACTGCTATTGGATAACTTGTGAGATACAAAATCGCTGTGTGAGTTAAGGAGAGTTTTTCCTGTTATTATTTTAAGAGTATATAAACATTTTTTCAATATATCTGAAACTTGATTGATTGATGAATTCATTTTCCCTGAGATGATGTGATCACTGGCAAAGAAGTTATTCTCATCCTGTACCCAGTTTGAAGGCAGACTACCCTTGGAGTGGACTGAGTTTTTCACGTGCTCCAAGAAACTAGAAGAGAGTGTCAGCCCCTCCCAAGGCAGGAACATCTCCCCACTCCTCTGCTCATGAGCAGGAATGTGGAGCCACTTGGGTCAGTCTCGGAATCTCTGCTACAACTGGGCCCATTGCACAGAGTTTACCCTGCGCATCTCTGCAGGTTGAACTCCTGTCTGCAACTTCGGGACCAGACTTGCTGTAAGAATAGTGGGGGACACTGAAGGAGAAAAGAGATATATGTTTTATTTCTGGGCAGTCTAGGAGATGTGGCATAAACACTGAATCATTGTCATTTAAAAATTTATAGGCACAACTATAAAAATGCAGAATTTAATAGTTATGATGGTTTTAATATTCCTGGAGGATGTAATCCCCATCCTTATCTAACAGGGGGTATGTCTGAACACCCACCTAAAGGTAAACACAGATTTCCTCCAAACAACCTAGAGTCTTGCACACTGGGTGTTGGACCCCTGAACACTGGGGCTTCAACATCTTGATCAACAGGGCCTAGGAAGGGAGAAGGAGATGAAAAAACAAAATGAAATCTGAACAGTGACGGGAAAGTATCCAAGCAGGTTTTATTCCCCTGGTGGTAACTGTGTCAGCTCTCTACTTCCGGTCTGATCCTTCATTCCACATCTCTGGGTCCAGGCTGGTGGGACTACAGACAGGGCAGAGGAGTTTTTGGTGTTTGTTTGTTTGTTTGTTTGTTTGTTTTACCTGTTCCTCAGTCAACTGAAAGCAGTCTGAGATAGGAATCATGTCTGGTTTTGGTTTCCACGTTGTAGACAACTCTGTAAGTTTCCAGAATGAATGCTGGAACCCAGGGTTTCCTGAATATGCACAAGAGCTTAAGAGAACCTGGGGGATCCGCTGAGCCAGAGTGGTGCCAGCATGATAACTTGACTCAAGACGCTAATTGTAGGGGGAACTTTGGTCCAGGGGCTACGACTCTGCGCTCCCAATGCTAGGGGCCTGAGTTTGATCCTTGGTCAGGGAACTACATCTCACAAGCCGAAATTAAGACTTGGCACAGCCAAAACCAAAAACAAAACAGAACAACTCAGCAAACAGCTGTGCATTAAAAAAATACCCTAATTTTAGAAAAACAGGTCATTTTGACTGTTGAGAAATTCTATGTCCATTATTAGGTATCATTTGAAGAAGATTGCTCTTGAGTTCCGCAGAAGGCAATGGCACCCCACTCCAGTACTCTTGCCTGGAAAATCCCATGGACGGAGGAGCCTGGTGGGCTGCAGTCCATGGGGTCACTAAGAGTTGGACACCACTGAGCGACTTCACTTTCACTTATCACTTTCTTGCATTGGAGAAAGAAATGGCACCGCACTCCAGTGTTCTTGCCTGGAGAATCCCAGGGATGGGGGAGCCTGGTGGGCTGGCGTTTATGGGGTCGCACAGAGTCGGACATGACTGAAGTGACTTAGCAGCAGCTCTTGAGTTCAACTGACTTGGTCATTGTCATTTAGAAACATTTATTTTTAATTGGAAGATAATTGGAAATCTACAGGTAAAAGGATGACACTAGGACCCTTCCCAACACCATACACAAAATAAACTCAAAATGGATTAACGACTTGAATGAAGGCCAGAATCTATAGAACTCTTAGAGGAAAACATAGGCAGATCACTCTTTGACATACATCACAGCACAATCCTCTTTGACCCACCTCCTAGAGTATTGGAAATAGAAACAAAAATAAACAAATTGGGCTTAATTCAACTAAGAGTCACAGCCATGGTTCCTGCGTTGACAGCACTGCCCTGACATCCCGTGTAAGGCAACCTTCTAGCTGTCTGTGGAAGCAGCATTCCCACGCGTTAGAATGGTGTATGTCAGCAAAGAACAATGTTTTGACTTCTTATCATAATATAGCCTCACTTTGCATAAGATAAACCCAACCCTAGAGAAAACAAGCTGTGAAATGACCGCGTTAAATCTTCTTCAGGGTTCACTTCGCTAGCCCAGATAACTGCACAGGAAACTAGACAAATGGGCTGACAGACACTGAGCAAACAGTTCTTTCCATAGAGATTCCTGAATCCTTAATAAAACAAATAAACAGAAGACAGATGAACACCACGTGCACATGCCTCTGGAATGCAGAGCGCCTGGCTAACATATTAAGCATCTAAACTTGACATTCCAAAAAATACTTCGTTAAGTTAAAACAACTGTGTGACAAGATGTAAAATGATAGTGATTGTGTTTCAAGAACCGGGTTACTGAGGTAAGGCCACCTGTCCCTCATGAGGCTAAAGGCGTAAGGTTGCCGTCATACAAAGATAGTCCAACTGCACACCCCCCCCGACTCCTCCCACTCCTGCCTTGCACTTATCTCTCTCTCTCTCTTTTTGTCAACATTCCTCCTCTCCTGTACAGAGGTCCACAATTTTTAGGTATTTCAGGATCTCCATTTTCCTATTCTGTCTTAATCCCACAGTGAGACAGCTGCACTATTTTTGGTAAATCCCTCGTGCACTGGTGCCTGAAAGCTGCCTCCATGAAGGAAGCTGGGCTATGTTAGTGCTCATCTCATCTGTTTTCCTTATCTCTGTGTTCCCTGATGTTCAAGGTCGAAAAATAGTTTTCCAATTGGAAGATCAACTCTACTGTTATCACTGAAAAAGAAGTTATGTATTATGTTTTTATTGTGTTTTACAAATCTGTCATTCCATGATGAATCAGGATAATAACCTTATCACTTAACTACACATTATTTGACACCTGCCTTAGATAAAATTTTCTCCACGGCATGTTAACAGAGTCAACATGAACATAACCACTTCAGAGAGATGACTTGGGGAGAGGAGGGAGCACTTTCCATACAGAGGGAGCCTTCTCTACCCATGGGAATCGGAGACACATGCAAGGAAGAAACCTCTGACTATTCCATCTAGAAATTGTAACTGGGGTTTCTTGCGAAGCCAGAGATACCTGTACCATGCCAAAAAATTATGGAAGTAATAATAGACTATTCCCCAAGCACGCTTATGTTTAGGACTCTCTTCTAAGGGTTCTGTCCCATTCTCCTGTATGTAATCCCACAAACTATTATCAGGAGGAATGTCAGACTCGGGTGTAGTGTAATTTTCACGATCACCACCAGAGGGCGGGGGCTTCCTTCAGATGCGGTACCTCATTGTATTCAGGAGCTGGTTTCACTTGCCTGCTTTGTAGCCACAAGAGAGAATATTGCTGCAGTATAGAAAGGGGCTCTCAGTTTCTGAGTGACGAGCTTCTGTAACATCCAGATGGAGACTAGATTTGTTTGACTGGTGTATTGCAGGGAACAAGGATCGTTTTCTTTTGCGAACATGCATTCTGCCACTCACTCAGTTCTTCTGATCATCTTAATATTCAGTAAGTAACATTTTATTCCAAATGTTAATGATTTTTCACTTTCTTATAACCATAGTTAAGTTTAATTTTTCTCTCTGACTGAAAACTCCTCTTCTGTAAATTTATATGATAACAAAGTGATTTTCTTGTAGGAGGGACCAATGGTGACTCAGTGAACCAGACACAAGGCCCAGTGACTGTCTCAGAGGGGGCTCTCATGACCCTGAACTGCACTTACCAGACCACATATTTGAATTCCTATCTTTTCTGGTACGCCCAGCATCTCAACAAAGCTCCTCAACTCCTCCTGAAGGGCTTAACAGCAGACAAGAAGGTAGAGCATGAAGGTTTTCAGGCCACTCTTGTTAAGAGTGACAGGTCCTTCCACCTGCAGAAACGGGCAGTGCAAGCATCAGACTCGGCTGTGTACTACTGTGCTCTGAGTGACACAGTGACACAGGGCTGCGGGGGAGCTGAGCACAAACCCAGAGTGCAGATGGGGCTCTGGCTGCGGGCAGCCCTGCAAGGGGTGTTGTTTCTCTCTCCAGTGTGCTCTGCTAGAGGTATTGTCAAAACACTTCCAGGTCTGCTCCTCAGAGCCAAGGACCTATGAATTCTTGGGTTGCCCTACAGAGAGGAATCTGGAGCGGGACAGTGCAAAAAGGAACCTAAGAGCTTTTCTCCAGAAATGCCTGTTTTCGGCCCATTGACGTCCCCCCCAGATAGAATCCCTTAAAATGACATTAACTCTTCAATGACAATTCAGATTATATATGCTGAAATATTTCACAATGTGTTAAGGAAAATTCCAGGGCACATAGTTGATGGATGACTGTGTGATCTGGAAGCTAGTGTCTGGTTTTTAAAATTCAGTCCAAGACTGTGTATCCTGCTGAGTTTCACCTGCAGACACTCCATCTTCAGTGACAAGAGCTTTATTCTCTCTTTCCTTGACTTTTCCATCCCTTCCGGTTGCTCAAGAAATGCTGCTCCCGAAGTAAGTTCCAGGAGGAGAGTTTCTGAGAAGATATTCCTTCTGTAAGGGCCCTGTGGATGAGAGCAGCCCACTCTGTAAATATCACAGGCGTTGTGTGTATTGTTTGTATCCAAACCAGGCACAGGATAGTCTCTTTCTTAGTAACCTCATCTCATCGAAATGAATCCCAAACAATGTTCAAATTACCATACAATTGCAATGTTAGCAAGATTGCTCAAAATCATTCAAGCTAGGCTTCAGCAGTACATGAACCAAGAATTTCTGTTGTAGAAGCTGGGTTAGAAAAGGCAGAGGAACCAGAGCAGACCCAATATCTGCTGGATCACAGAAAAAGCAAGGGGATTTAAAAAATCTACTTCTGCTTCACTGACTACACTAAAACCTTTGACTGTGTGGATCACAATAAACTGTGGAAAATTTTTAAAGAGATGGGAATACCCAAGAAACCTGTATGCAGGACAAGAAGCAACAGTTACTGGACACGGAACAATGAACTGGTTCATAATTGGAAAAGGAGTACGTCAAGGATATATATTGTCACCCTGATTATTTAACTTATACGTGGAGTACATCATGTGAAATGCACGGCTGGATGACTCACAAGCTGGAATCAAGATTGCCAGGAGAAATATCAACAACCTATATGGTATGCGGATGATTCCACTCTGATGGCAGAAAGTGTAAAGAAACTAAAGAACCTCTTGATGCAGGTGAAAGAGAAGAGTGAAAAAGCTGGATTAAAATTCAACATTAAAACATTAAGATTGCATCATCTGGTCTTGTCACTTTATGGCAAATAGATGGTAAAAATGAAGAAATAGTGACAGATTTAATTATCTTGGGCTTCAAAATCGCTGCAAATGGTGACTGCAGCCATGAAATTAAAAGATGCTTGCTCCTCAGAAGAAAAGTTATGACCAAACTAGACAGCATATTAAAAAGCAGAGACATTACTTTACCCACAAAGGTCCATATAGTCAGAGCTATGGTTCCCAGTAATCATGTATGGATGTGAAAGTTGAACCATAAAGAAGCCTGGGTGCCAAAGAATTGATGCTTTCCAGCTGTGGTGTTGGAGAAGACTCTTGAGAGTCCCTTGGACTGCAAGGAGATCAAACAGTCAATCCTAAAGGATATCAACCCTGAATATTCATTGGAAGGACTTATGTTGAAGCTGAAGTTCCAATATTTTGACCACCTGATGTGAAGAACCGATTCACTGGAGAAGACTCTGATGCTGGGAAAGATGAGGGCAAGAGGATAAGGAGGTGACAGAGGATAAGATGGTTGGATGGCATCACTGACTCATTGGAATTGAGTTTAGCAAACTCTGGTTGATAGTAAAGGACAGGGAAGGACACACAACACCTGCAATATTTACAGAGTGAGCGGCTCTGATCCACAGGGCCCTTCAGAAGGATTATCTTGTCAGGAAGGTGTCCTCTTGGAACTGACTTAGGCAGCAGCGTTTCTGGAGCAACCAGAAGGGATAAAAAAGTCAAGGAAGGAGACAACAAAGCTCCTGGCGTGCTGCAGTTCCTGGGGTTGTAAAGAGTCAGACATGACCTAGGGACTGAACAGCAACAAAAACACGGAAAATCAATTCATCAATCAGTCATATTTCAGACACATGGAAAAAGTGTTTATGTACTCTTACAATCAGTTATCTTGGCAGCAGAGTGAGCTTTCTCACCTGCTCAAGAAACTAGGAGGAAGTGTCACCCCTCCCATAGCGCGAGCATCTCCCCACTCCCCTGCTCAGGAGCAGGATGGCGGAACTGCTTGGGTCACTGCTCTGCGTCTCTGATACAATCATGTCCATTGCACAGAGAGTCCCTCTGCATCTCTGCAGGCTGAATTCCTGTCTGCACCTTCTGGGAGCAGACTTTCTGGAAGGACAGTCGTGGCACAGCAGGGGGAAGAGATGTATATTTTACTGCTGGGCAGTCTATGAGATGTGGCCAGGATACTAATCATTGTCATTTCATAATTTCTAGGCGTGTGTGAGTTGCTAAGTGGTGTCTGACTGTTGTGACACCGTGGACTGTAGCCCAACAGGCTCCTCTGTCCATGGAATTTTCCAGGCAAGATACTGGAGTGGGTTGCCATTCCCTTCTCCAGGGAATCTTTCTGACCCAGGAACTGAACCCTCATCTCCTAAATTGGTAGGCAGATTCTTTATCACTTAGCACCTGGGAAGCCCAATTTGTTGGCACAACTACTTAAATGCAGAGTTTAATAGTTACAGTAGTTTTATGGTCTTGGCAGATGTACTCACCATCATCACTTAGGGAGAATCTGGACACCCACCTGAAGGTAAGCACTGCCTTCCTCCCTGACATCCTGGAGTCCTGCATGCTGGGTGCTGGCCACCTGTGCACTGGGGTTCAACATCTTAATAAACAGACCTAGAAACGGAGAGGGGATGAAAGAACAAAAATAAATCTTAATGGTGGGAAATACAAGTAATGTAGCAGGTTTTATTTCCCTAGTGGTAACTCGTCAGTTCTCTGCTTTTGGTCTGATCCCTGATTTCATGTACTGGGGTCCAGGCTAGTGGGAGTACAGACAGGGCATAGGATTTTTTTTTTTTTTTTGCTTACCTGCTCCTCAATCAACTGAAAGCAATTTGAGGAATAGTGTCTGATTCTTGTTTCCACATTGTAGACAACCCTGTAAATTTCCAGAATGAATGCTGAGCCTAGGGATTCCTGAAAATGCACAAGAGTTGAAGAGAATCTAGGTGATCGGCGGCGGAGCCAGAGAGTCCTGCCAGCATGATAACTTCAACTCAAGATGCTAATTTTAGGTGGAGGGTTGGTTCAGTGAGTAGGACTCTGCACGCATTGTAGGAGGCCCAGGTTCGATCCCTGGTCAGGAAACTAGATCCCACATGCTTAAAATAAGACCTGGCACAGACAAAAAACAAACAGAAAGAACAGGTCAGCAAACAGATGTGCATTAAAAATGATCCTCATTTTGGTAAGAACTAACAAAATTAATTTTAACAGGTGAGAAAAATCTCTGTAGGTGAAAAAGGCACATTTGAAGAAGACTGTTCTTGAGTTCAGCTGACTTAGTCACAGCCATTGTACTGGATGGACAATGCTGCCCTTAGAGCCCATGTAAGGCAACCTCACAGCTGTCTGCAGCCACAACATCCCCAAGCCTCAGAATGGCTTATGTCACCAAGGAACAATGTTTTGACTTCTTACCATAATGTAGTTAGACTTTGCATAAGCTGAAGTTCAACGATTTTATGAAGACCTACAATACTTTTTAGAGCTAACACCCAAAAAAGATGTCCTTTTCATTATAGGGGACTGGAATGCAAAAGTAGGAAGTCAAGAAACACCTGGAGTAACAGGCAAATTTGGCCTTGGAATATGGAATGAAGCAGGGCAAAGGCTAAAGTTTTGCCAAGAGAACGCACTGATCATAGCAAACACCCTCTTCCAACAACAC
>NW_017209079.1:0-3547 GCF_001704415.2 Capra hircus | reverse complement strand
GGAGAGCTAAGGAGGGCTTGGTCTTCCCTGGTGGCTCAGAACGTAAAGCATCTGCTTGTAATATTGGGAGTCCTGGGTTCGATCCCTGGGTTGGGAAGATCCCTGGAGAAGAAGTGGCAACTCAAGTATTCTGGGCTGGAAAATTCCATGGACAGAGGAGCTGGTGGCCACAGTCCACGGGGTCTCAACGAGTCGGTCACAACGGAGCAACTTCACTTTCACTTTTCACATTCAAGGAGGGATAAGGAGGGCAGAGTTAAGGAGATTTGTTCTTGCCTGGAGAATCACAGGCATGGGGGAGAGCCTGGTGGGCTGCCATCTGTGGGATCACAGAGTCGGACATGACTGACTTAAGCAGGCAGCAGCAGCAGCAAGGAGAGCTGGGCTGGAGAGCTGGGCCACAAGAGCTAAGGAAGCACTTAGATGAGGAGAGATAAACTAAGGAAAACTAAGGAGAGCTAAGCTGAGGACGCTGAGCTAAGAGGAGCTTATGGAGAGCTTAACTGAGGGGAGCTGAGCTAAGGAGGGCTAAGCTAAGCAGTCTGAAGTGAGGGGAGCTAATTAAGGAGAGCTAATTAAGGAGAGCTTCGCTAAGGAGAGCAACACTAAGAGAGTTGAGCTATGCTAACGAGACCTAATTAAGGATAGCTAAGCTAGGAGTCTAAGAAAACTAAGATCATGGCATCTGTTCCCATTATTTCATGGCAAATAGATAAAACAGTGGAAAGTGACAGCCTTTATTTGGAGGGACTCCAAAATCACTGCAGATGATGACTGCAGCCTTGAAATTAAAAGATGCTTACTCCTTGGAGGGAAAGTTGTGACCAACCTAGACAGCATATTAAAAAGTAGACATTACTTTGCCAACAAAGTCCATCTAGTCAAGGCTATGGTTTTTCCAGTGGTCATGTGAGAGTTGGACTATAAAGAAAGCTGTATGGTTGTGAGAAGTGGACTGTGAAGAAAGCTGAGTGCTAAAGAATTGATGCTTTTAACTGCGGTTTTCGAGAAGACTCTTGAGAGTCCATTGGACTGCAAGGAGATCCAACCAGTCCATCGTAAAGGAAATCAGTCCTGAACGTTCATTGGAAGGAATATTGTGAAGCTAAAATCCAAATTTGGCACCTGATGAGAAGAAGTGACTCACTGGAAAATACCCTGATGCTAGAAAGGTTGAAGGTGGAAGGAAAAATAACAGAGGATGAGATGGCTGGATGACCTCACTGACACGATGGACATGAGTTTGAGGAAACTCCTGGGAGTTGTTGATGGACAGAAACCTGGCGTGCTGCAGTACGTGGGATCACAAAGAATTGGACACGTTGAGTGACTGACCTGAACTGAGCTAATGAGAACCATCTGTGTAGCACAGGAAACTGCCTCAATGCTCTTTGGTGATCTACCTGGAGAGAAATTTTAAAATGGATAGACACACACACACACACACACGCACACAGATGCACCAGTTGATTTACTTTTCTGTACAGCGGAAATAACACATTGTAAAGCTACTACACGTGTACTACTGTAGGCTCCATTTATAGGAAGGTCTAGATG
The DNA here is from genome assembly GCF_001704415.2 of Capra hircus. NCBI lineage: Eukaryota > Metazoa > Chordata > Mammalia > Artiodactyla > Bovidae > Capra > Capra hircus. The sequence continues at coordinate 1,990 of NW_017209079.1, read as the reverse complement.
AGGCAAAACTCATCTATACTTATAGAACCGAGCAAGGATTGGGATAAGGGCAGTCAGTGGAAGGAGCTCAGAGATTTTCTAGGATGATAGGGGAAAGAAGATATTGCCGTGAACATCATATATATATATATATATATATATAATCTTGGTTTTATTGCATAAATATTTCTGCAATGTAAATTCCAAACAGGGTCTGGCTAAGTGGCCATGCATTTATAAATTTACTATACACTGTCACATTGTTCTTCAAAATTTCATCATTATACACTTTCACAGAAATGCATGAGCCCTCATTTTCTAGTCTCATCCTCAATTCAGCAGAAAATTTTAATTCTTTCAACTTTCTTATTGAACTTTTTGCAATTTGCTTGGTGAGAACTCGTATTCCATTATTGTTTTGGTTTGCATTTCTGTTACTATTACCAGATAATATTCTTAATTATTACCAATTAACTTCAAAATGTCTTCCTGTTTTTTGTAATTTTTCTTTCTCTCTTTTTTTCTGGGTAATTTGTATTTTGGTGTACCTTTGCTTACTTCATGTTTTTCTATCATTAGAGACTTCATCTTATTTTAACTTTGGACTCTGCATAACTTAGGTAAATGAACACTTTGCCAGCTCTCTTCCAAATATTTCTCAATTGTCATTTTATAATTCATTGTTTATTGACCCACGCGGAAATTTTACTAAAAAGAAAGTTATGTAAAATTTCCCTTTTTAGCTTCAAAGATCATGTAGTCTAAAATTTAAATAACAGACAAAAAGTTCTAGGACTAGAGTGTGTGGTTAAAAGAATCGGGAGGGGGCAACTCTGAATTCACCTGGCTGCCTTTCCACATGTGCTTTTCAAAAAGCTTTTTACATTAGCCTCATACTGTGGAATGAGGTTCGTGACATTGTACAGGAGACAGGGATCAAGGCATCCCCAAGAAAAAGAAATGCAAAAAAGCAAAACAGCTGTCTGGGAGGCCTTACAAATAGCTATGAAAAGAAGAGAAGCAAAAAGCAAAGGAGAAAAGGAAAGATAAAGCATCTGAATGCAGAGTTTCAAAGACTAGCAACAAGAGATAAGAAAGCCTTCTACAGGGATCAATGCAAAGAAATAGATGAAAACAACAGAATGGGAAAGACTAGAGATCTGTTCAAGAGAATTAGAGATACCATGGGAACATTTCATGCAAAGATGGCCTTGATAAAGGACAGAAATGGTAGGGACCTAACAGAAGCAGAAGATATTAAGAAGAGGTGCAAGAATACACAGAAGAACTATACAAAAAATATCTTCACGACCCAGTTAACCACGATGGTGTGATCATCATCTAGCGGCAGACATCCTGGAATGTGAAATCAAGTGGGCCTTAGAAAGCATCACTATGAACAAAGCTAGTGGAGGTGATGGAATTCTGGTTGAGCTATTTCAAATCCTGAAAGATGATGCTGTGAAAGTGGTGCACTCAATATGCCAGCAAATTTGGAAAACTCAGCAGTGGCCACAGGCCTGGAAAATGTCAGTTTTCATTCGAATCCCAAAGAAAGGCAATGCAAAGAATGCTCAAACTACCGCACAGTTGCACTCATCTCACATGCTAGTAAAGTAATGCTCAAAATTCTCCAAGCCAGGCTTCAGCAATACTTGAACAGTGAACTTCCTGGTGTTCAAGCTGGTTTTAGAAAAGCAGAGGAACCAGAGATCAAACTGCCAACATCCGCTGGATCATGGAAAAAGCAAGAGAGTTCCAGAAAAACATCTATTTCTGCCTTATTGACTATGCCAAAGCCTTTGACTGTGTGGATCACAATCAAACTGTGGAAAATTCTTCAAGAGATGGGAAGACCAGACCACCTGACCTGCCTCTTGAGAAACCTGTCTGCAGGTCAGGAAGCAACAGTTAGAACTGGGCATGGAACAACAGACTGGTTCCAAATAAGGAAAGGAGTGCGTCAAGGCTGTATAATTTCACCACTGCTTATTTAACTTATATTCAGAGT
>NW_017209078.1:0-3547 GCF_001704415.2 Capra hircus | reverse complement strand
CCGTGGGCCACGTGGGCCCCAGGGGCAATCCACGTGGTGGGAAATCACCGTGGGCCCCCCTGGGCAATCACGTGGGCCCCTGGGGCAATCACGTGGGCCCCCAGGGAAATCACGTGGGCCCCTGGGGCAATCACGTGGGCCCCAGGGGAAATCACGTGGGCCCCCAGGGCAATCACGTGGGCCCCCTGGGGCAATCACGTGGGCCCCAGGGGAAATCACGTGGGGGGCCCCCCCTGGGGCAATCACGTGGGCCCCCCAGGGGAAATCACGTGGCCCCCAGGGGAAATCACGTGGGGGCCACGTGGGGAATCACGTGGGCCCCCAGGGGAATCACGTGGGCCCCCTGGGGCAATCACGTGGGCCCCCAGGGAAATCACGTGGGCCCCCAGGGGAAATCACCGTGGGCCCCCCGGGCAATCACGGTGGGCCCCCCGTGGGCCCCAGGGGAAATCACGTGGGCCCCCAGGGAAATCACCGTGGGCCCCCAGGGAAAATCACGTGGCCCCTCACGTGGGCAGGGAAATCACGTGGGCCCCCAGGGGCAATCACGTGGGCCCCCAGGGGAAATCACGTGGGGCCCCCCAATCACGTGGGCCCCCAGGGGAAATCACGTGGGCCCCCAATCACGTGGGCCCCCAGGGGAAATCACGTGGGCCCCCAGGGCAATCCACGTCACCAATCGTGGGCCCCCACACGTGGGCCCCCAGGGGAAATCACGTGGGCCCCAGGGGAATCACGTGGGCGGGGCAATCACGTGGGCCCCCAGGGTGGGCCCCAAATCACGTGGGGGGAAATCACGTGGGCCCCAGGGGCAATCACGTGGGGGAAATCACGTGGGCCCCCAGGGGCAATCACGTGGGCCCCGGGAAAATCACGTGGGCCCCCCAGGGCAATCACGTGGGCCCTGGGCAGTGGGAGGGGAAAATCACGTGGGCCCCGTCACGGGGCCCCAAGGGGCCCCCACGGGAAATCACGTGGGCCCCCAGGGGAATCACGTGGGCCCCCAGGGGCAATCACGTGGGCCCCCATGGGAATCACGTGGGCCCCTGGGGAAATCACGTGGGCCCCAGGGGAAATCACGTGGGGCCCCCAGGGGCAATCACGTGGGCCCCCCGGGAAATCACGGTGGCATCAAGTGGCCCTCTGGGGCAATCACGGGCAGGGGAAATCACGTGGGCCCCCAAAAATCACGTGGGCCCCGGGGAAAATCACGAGGGCCCCCAGGAAATCACGTGGGCCCCCACGGGAAAATCACGTGGGCACACGTGGGCCCCACAATCACGTGGGCCCCCAGGGAAAATCACGTGGGCCCCCAGGGGGCAATCACGGGGCCCCCAGGGGAAATCACGTGGGCCCCCAGGGCAATCAAGTGGGCCCCGGGGGAAATCACGTTGGGCACCAGGGGAAATCACGTGGGCCCCCAGGGGCAATCACGTGGGTGGACGTGGGCCCCAGGGCAAATCACGTGGGCCCCCAGGGGAAATCACGTGGGCCCCAGGGGAAATCACGTGGGCCCCCAGGGGCAATCACGTGGCCCCCCCGTGGGCCCAGGGGAAATCACGTGTGGGCAAATCACGCCCCAGGGGAAATCACGTGGGCCCCCAGGGGAAATCACGTGGCCGGGGCCACGTGGGCCGGGGAAATCACGTGGCCCCTGGGCAATCACGTGGGCCCCCTGGGGAAATCACGTGGGCCCCCAGGGGAAATCACGTGGCCCCCCAAATCACGGGCTCACGTGGGCCCCAGGGGCAATCACGTGGCCCCCAGGGCAAATCACGTGGGCCCCAGGGGAAATCACGTGGGCCCCCAGGGGAAATCACGGTGGGCCCCCAGGGGAATCACGTGGGCCCTCACGTGGGCCCCAGGGGAATCACGTGGGCCCCCATGGGCAAATCACGTGGGCCCCCTGGGGCAATCACGTGGGCCCCAGGGGAAATCACGTGGGCCCCCAGGGCAATCACGTGGAAATCACGTGGGCCCCAGGGGAAATCACGTGGGCCCCCAGGGCAATCACGTGGGCCTGGGGCAATCACGTGGGCCCCAGGGGAAATCACGTGGGCCCCAGGGGAAATCACGTGGGCGGGGAAATCACGTGGGAATCACGTGGGCCCCCAGGGGAAAATCACGTGGGCCCCTGGGGCAGTGGGCCCCCAGGGGAAATCACGTGGGCCCCCAGGGGAAATCACGTGGGGCAATCACGTGGGCCCCCCAGGGGAAATGGGCCCGGGGCAATCACGTGGGCCCCCTGGGGCAATCACGTGGGTCACGTGGGCCCCAGGGGCAATCACGTGGGCCCCCAGGGGAATCACGTGTGGGGTGGGCCCCAAATCACGTGGGGGAAATCACGTGGGCCCCCAGGGGCAATCACGTGGGCCCCCTGGGAAATCACGTGGGCCCCCGTGGGCGGGGAAATCACGTGGGCCCCCAATCACGTGGGCCCCCAGGGGCAGTGGCCCCCAGGGAAATCACGTGGGCCCCCCAATCACGTGGGCCCCCAGGGGCAATCACGTGGGCCCCCCGTGGGCCCCAGGGGAAATCACGTGGGCCCCAGGAATCACGTGGGCAAATCACGTGGGCCGGGGTGGCCCCCAGGGCAATCACGTGGGAAATCACGTGGGCCCCAGGGGCAATCACGTGGGCCCCAGGGAAATCACGTGGGCCCCCAGGGCAATCACGTGGGAATCACGTGGCCCCCAGGGGAAATCACGTGGGCCCCCTGGGTGGGCCAATCACGTGGGCCCCAGGGGAAATCACGTGGGCCCCCGGGGCAATCACGTGGGCCCCCATCACGTGGGCCCCCCAATCACGTGGGCCCCAGGGGTGGGCCCCCAAAATCACGTGGGCCCCCAGGGCAATCACGTGGGCCCCCAAATCACGTGGGCCCAGGGGAATCACGTGGGCCCCAGGGGCAATCACGTGGCCCCCTGTGGAAATCACGTGGGCCCCCAGGGCAATCACGTGGGCCCCCAGGGTCACGTGGGCCCCCAGGGGAAATCACCGTGGGCCCCCCAAATCACGTGGGCCCCCAGGGCAAGTGGGCCCCCAGGGGCAATCACGTGGGCCCCCAATCACGTGGGCCCCCAGGGGAAATCACGTGGGCCCCATGGGCAATCACGTGGGCCCCCAGGGAAATCACGTGGGCCCCCAGGGGCAATCACGTGGGCCCCAGGGAATCACGTGGGCCCCCTGGGTGGGCCCCCAGGGAAATCACGTGGGCCCAGGGGCAATCACGTGGGCCGTGGCCCCAGTCACGTGGGCCCCCAGGGGAAATCACGTGGGCCCCCAGGGGAATCACGTGGGCCCCAGGGGAAATCACGTGGGCCCCATGGGGCAATCAACGTGGGCCCCCTGGGGAATCACCGTGGGCCCGCAAGGGGAAATCACGTGGGCCCCCAGGGAAATGCACGTGGGCCCCCAGGGAAAATCACGTGGGCCCCAGGAGGTGGGCCCCAAAATCACGTGGGCCCCCAGGGGCAATCACGTGGCCCCCAGGGGAAAATCACGTGGGCCCCCATGGGCATCACGTGGGCCCCCAAGGGGAAATCAC
>NW_017209077.1:0-3549 GCF_001704415.2 Capra hircus | reverse complement strand
CGTCTCCAGGCTAATGATACCTAACCTCTGGAACTACCAAAGGGTCTTCACACCCTTGCTGCAACTCAAGAAGTTCCAGGACATACCCGTCTCCACTCGAGAGGAAGCACGAGCGTCCCGCCAACATCTAGAGGAGTCCCGTTTCCGCCTCCTAGCTCGAGAGGAGGGATCCTTTCCCTGCGTGGTCGGGGAAGATTTCCTGGCGTTTCCGTCGCATCTCAAGAGGAGGCGCTCTCTACAGGAAAGGCGAGCGGAAATCCAGGGTCGTGCCACATTCCCAGAGTCCCCCAGATGTCTCAGTCCATTCCAGGGAAAACTGTTTTCCCTGCACTGCGTCGACTTTCAAGACGAGGATCGACTCACACCACGGTGGCACGTGGAGCAGCCCTGTGGGAAAGCCTCGTGGGAAAGCCTCGTGAGAAAGCCTCAAGGAAAGCCACAGATCCCTTGATCCACGCGAAGGAAGCGCGACACTGCTGCTACAGCTCGGAAGGAAAGCGCACGTGCATGCCCCCACTCGAGACGAGGACGGACTCCCTGGGGAGACTCCAGAAGTACCCCAAGATCCATGTCACCACTGGTGAGGAATCCTCAGGTTCCGGGACTGACTCCACACAAGGTCTTAGGCCCAGCATCGAAGGGAGAGGAATCCCGAGAGGCCCCCAAGCAACTCGCATGGGGACTGGCCTTTCCTGAGGCCACCAGAGCGGTCCCTGAGGTCCCCGTAGTAAGTTGAGAGCACCTGCTGCAACTCGAGAAAATCCAGGAGGTTCTCCCTCCAGGCGAGATGAGGCCCATTTCCGCTGAGGGGTCTCGAGGCTAATCACACCTAACCTCTGGAACTCCCAACGTGTCCTTCACACCCTTGTGCAACTCAAGAAGTTCCCCCCAACATACCCGTCTCCACTCGAGAGGAAGCACGCGAGTCCCGCCACATCCAGAGGAGCCCCGTTTCAGCCTTCTAGCTCGAGAGGAGGGATCCATTCCCTGCGTGGTCGGGAAAAAATTCCCGGCGTTCCCGTCGCATCTCAAGAGGAGGCGCTCTCCACAGGAAAGGCGAGAGGAACTCCAGGGTCGTGTCACCATTCCCAGAGTCCCCCAGATGTCTCAGTCCATTCTAGGGAAACCAGTTTTCCCTGCACTGCCTCGACTTTCAAGACGAGGATCGACTCACACCACGGTGGCACGTGGGACAGCCCTTTGGGAAAGCCTCGTGGGAAACCCTCGTGTAAAAGCCTCAAGCGAAAGCCACAGATCCTTGATCCAGGCGGTGGGAAGCGTGGCACTGCTGCTACAGCACGTGAGTAAAGCGCACATGCATGCCCCCACTCGAGACGAGGACTGACTCCCTGGGGAGACTCCAGAAGTACCCCAATATCCATGTCAGCACTGGAGAGGAATCCTCAGGTTCCGGCACCCACTCCACAAAGTCTTAGGCCCGGCATCGACCGGAGAGCAAATCCGAGAGAGGCCCCAAGCAACTTACATGGGGACTGGCCTTTCCTGAGGCCACCAGAGCGGGTCCCTGAGGTCCCCGTCGTAAGTCGAGAGCACCTGCCGCAACTCGAGAAAATCCAGAAGGTTCTCCCCTCCAGGCGACATGAGGCCCATTTCCGCTGAGGCGTCTCGAGCCTAATGACACCTAAACTCTGGAACTTCGAAAGGGTCCTTCACACCCTTGCTGCAACTCAAGAAGTTCCCCGACATACCCGTCTCCACTCGAGAGGAAGCACGAGAGTCCCGCCCACATCCAGAGGAGCCCCTTTTCCGCCTCTTAGCTCGAGAGGAGGGATCCTTTCCGGCGTGGTCTGGAAAGAATTCCCGGCGTTTCCGTCGCATCTCAAGAGGAGGCGCTCTCCCACAGAAAAGGCGAGAGGAACTCCAGGGTCGTGCCACCATTCCCAGAATCCCCCAGATGTCTCAGTCCATTCCAGGGAAACCTGTTTTCCCTGCACTGCCTCCACTTTCAAGCCGAGGATCGACTCACACCACGGTGGCACGTGGGACAGCCCTGTGGAAAGCTTCGTTGGAAAAGCCCCGTGGGAAAGCCTCATGGGGAAAGCCCGAGGAAAGCCACAGATCCTTGATCCAAGCGAAGGGAAGCGTGACACTGCTACTAGAGCTCGAGAGGAAAGCGCAGCTGCAGGCCCCCACTCGAGACGAGGACTGACTCCCTGGGGAGACTCAGAAGTACCCCAAAATCCATGTCAGCACTGGAGAGGAATTCTCAGGTTCCGGCACCGACGCCACACAAGGTCTTAAGCCAGCGTGACACTGCTGCTACAGCTCGAGAGGAAAGCTCACGTGCAGGCCCCACTCGAGACGAGGACTGACTCCCTGGGGAGACTCAGAAGTACCCCAAGATCCATGTCAGCACTGGGAGAGGAATGCTCAGGTTCCGCACCGACTCCACACAAGGTCTTAGGCCCCGACTTCGACGGGAGAGGAATCCCGAGAGGCCCCCGAGCAAGTCGCATGGGGACTGGCCTTTCCAGAGGCCACCAGAGCGGGTACCTGAGGTCCCCGTCGTAAGTCGAGAGCACCTGCCGCAACTCGAGAAAATCCAGGAGGTTCTCCCCTCCAGGCGAGATGAGGCCCATTTCCGCTGAGGCGTCTCGAAGATATTCACACCTAACCTCCGGAACTTCCAAAGGGTCCTTCAGACCCTTTTTGCAACTCAAGAAGTTCCCCGACATACCCGTCTGCACTTGAGAGGAAGCACGAGAGTCCCGCCCACATCCAAGGAGCCCCGTTTCCGCCTCCTAGCTCGACGGACGGATCCTTTCCCTGCGTGCTCGGAAAGAATTCCCGGCGTTTCCGTCGCAACTCAAGAGGAGGCGCTCTCCACAGGAAAGGGCGAGAGAACTCCAGGGTCGTGGCCACCATTTCCAGAGTCCACCAAATGTCTCAGTCCATTCCAGGGAAACCTGTTTTCCCTGCACTGCCTCCACCTTCAAGCCGAGGATCGACTCACACCGCGGTGGCACGTTGGACAGCCCTGTGGGAAAGCCTCAGGGGAAAGCCTCGTGGGAAAGCCTCGAGGGAAAGCCACAGATCCCTTGATCCACGCGAAGGGAAGCGTGACACTGCTGCTACAGCTCGGGAGGAAAGCACGTGCATGCCCCACTCGAGACGAGGACTGACTCCCTGGGGAGATTCCAGAAGTACCCCTAAGATCATGTCAGCACTGGAGAGGAATCCTCAGGTTCCGGCACATACTCCACACAAGATCTTAGGCCCCGGCATCGACGGGAGAGGAATCCGAAGAGGCCCCGAGGAACTTGCATGGGACTGGCCTTTCCTGAGGCACCAGAGCGGGTCCCTGAGGTCCCCGTCGTAAGTCGAAAGCACCTGCCACAACTCGAGATAATCCAGGAGGTTCTCCCCTCCAGGCGAGAAGAGGCCCATTTCGCTGAGGCATCTCGAGGCTAATCACATCTGACATCTGGAATTTCCAAAGGGTCCTTCACACCATTGCTGCAACTCAAGAAGTTCCCCGACATACCCGTCTGCACTCGAGAGGAAGCACGAGAGTCCCGCCCACATCCA
>NW_017209076.1:0-3550 GCF_001704415.2 Capra hircus | reverse complement strand
TCTTTCCCGACCACGCAGGGAAAGGATCCCTCCTCTCGAGCTAGGAGGCGGAAACGGGGCTCCTCTTGATGTGGGCGAAACTCTTGTGCTTCCTCTCGAGTGGAGACACGTAATTCGGGGGGAACTTCTTGAGTTGCCGCAAGGGTGTGAAGTACCCTTTTGAAGTTCCAGAGGTTAGGTGTGATTAGCGAGACGCCTCAGCGGAAATGGGCCTCATCTCGCCTGGAGGGGAGAACCTCCTGAATTTTCTCGAGTTGCGGCAGGCGATCTTGACTTACGACGGGGACCTCAGGGTCCCGCTCTGGTGGCCACAGGAAATGCCATTCCCCAGCGCGAGTTGCTCGGGGCCTCTCGGGATTCCTCTCCGTCGATGCTGGGGCCTAAGACCTTGTGTGGAGTCGGTGCCGGAACCTGAGGATTGCTCTCCAGTGCTGACATGGATCTTGGGGTACTTCTGGAGTCTCTCCAGGGGAGTCACTCCTCGTCTCGAGTGGGGCATGCACGTGCGCTTTCCTCCCGAGCTGTAGCAGCAGTGTGGCGCTTCCCTTCCCGTGGATCAAGGGATCTGTGGCTTTCCCTCGAGGCTTTCCCGCAAGGCTTTCCCACGAGGCTTCCCCACCGGGCTGTCTCACGTGACACCCGTGGTGTGAGTCGATTCTCGGCTTGAAAGTCGACGCAGTGCAGGAAAATAGGTTTCCCTGGAATGGGCAGAGAATTAGGGGGACTCTGGGAATGCGTCCTGATCCTGGAGTTCCTCTCGTCTTTCCTGTGCAGAGTGCCTCCTCTTGAGATGCGACAGGAACGCCAGGAAATCTTTCCCGACCACGCAGGGAAAGTATCCCTACTCTCAAGCTAGCAGGCGGAAACGGAGCCACTCTGGTAGTAGGCAGGACTCTCCTGTTACTCTTAAGTGGAGACCGGTATGTCGGGGAACTTATTGAGTTGCAGCATGGGTGTGAAGGACCCTTTGGAAGTTCCAGATGTTAGATGTGATTAGCCTCGAGACGCCTCAACGGAAATGGGCCTCATCTCGCCTGGAGGGGAGAACCTCCTGGATTTTCTCGAGTTGCGGCAGGTGCTCTCAACTTACAACGGGAAACTCAGGGACCCGCTCTGGTGTCCTCAGAAAAAGGCCAGTCCCCATGCGAGTTGCTCATGGGCCTCTCGGGATTCCTCTCCCCGTCGATGCCGGGGCCTAAGATCTTGTGTGGAGTCGGTGCTGGAACCTGAGGATTCCTCTCCAGTGCTGACATGGATCTTGGGGTACTTCTGGAGTCTCTCAGGGCAGTCAGTCCTCTACTCGAGTCGGGGCATGAACGTGCGCTTTCCTCCCGAGCTGTAGCAGCAGTGTCACGCTTCCCTTCACGTGGATCAAGCGTTCTGTGGCTTTCCCTCGAGGCTTTCTAAAGAGGCTTTCCCACGAGGCTTTCCCACAGGGCTATCCCAGGTGCCACCGTGGTGTGAGTCGATCCTCGGCTTGAAAGTCGAGACAGTGCAGGGAAAACACCTTTCCCTGGAATGGACTGAGACATCCAGGGGACTCTGGGAATGGTGCACGACCCTGGAGTTCCTCTCGCCTTTCCTGTGGAGAGCGCCTCCTCTTGAGATGGGACGGGAACACCGTGAATTCTATCCCGACCACGGAGGGAAAGGATCCCTCCTCTCGAGCTAGGAGGCGGAAACGGGGCTCCTCTGGATGTGGGTGGGACTCTCGTGCTTCCTCTCGAGTGGAGACGGGTATGTCGGGAACTTCTTGAGTTGCAGCAAGGGTGTGAAGGACTCTTTGAAAGTTCCAGAGGTAAGGTGTGATTAGCCTCGAGATACCTTAGCGGAAATGGTACTCAGCTCGCCTGGAGGGGAGAACCTCCTCGATTTTCTCGTGTTGCGGCAGGTGCTCTCGACTTACGACGCGGACCTCAGGGACCCGCTCTGGTGGCCTCAGGAAAGGCCAGTCCCCATGCTAGTTGCTCTGGGCCTCTTGGGACTCCTCTCCCGTCAATATCGGGCCTAAGGCCTTGTGTGGAGACGGTGCCAGAACTTGAGGTTTCCTCTCCGGTGCTGACATGGATCTTGGGGTACTTCTGGAGTCTTCTCAGGGGAGTCAGTCCTCGTCTCGAGTGGGGGCATGCACGTGCGCTTTCCTCCCGAGCTGTAGTAGCAGTGTCACGCTTCCCTTCGCGTGGAACAAGATATCTGTGGCATTCCCTCGAGGCTTTCCCGAGGCTTTCCACGAGGCTTTCCCACAGGGCTGTCCCACGTGCCACCGTGGTGTGAGTCGATCCTCGGCTTGAAAGTCGAGGCAGTGCACGGAAAACAGGTTTTCCTGGAATGGACAGCGACATCTGGTGGACTCTGGAATGGTGGCACGACCCTGGAGTTCCTCTCGTCTTTCTTGTAGAGAGTGCCTCCTCTTGAGATGGGACGGGAACACCGGGAATTCTTTCCGACCACGCAGGGAAAGGATCCCTCCTCTCGAGCTAGTAGGCGGAAACATGGCTCCTCTTGATGTGGTCGGGACTCTCGTGCTTCCTCTCTAGTTGATACGGGTATGTCGGGGAACTTCTTGAGTTGCAGCAAGGGTGTGAAGAACCCTTTGGAAGTTCCAGAGGTTTGGTGAATATCCTGGAGATGCCTCAGCGGAAGTGGGCCTCATCTCGCCTGGAGGGGAGAACCTCCTGGATTTTCTCCAGTTGCGGCAGGTGCTCTCGACTTAGGACGGGGACCTCAGGGACCCGCTCTGGGGGCCTCAGGAAAGTTCAGTCCCCATGCTAGTTGCTCTGGGGCCACTCGGGATTCCTCTCCCGTCGATGCCAGGGCCTAAGACCTTGTGTGGAGTCGGTGCCAGAACCTGAGGATTCCTCTCCAGTGCTGACATGGATCTTGGGGTATTCTGGAGTCTCCCCAGGGGAGTCAGTCCTCGTCTCGAGTGGGGGCATGCAAGTGCACTTTCCTCCGAGCTTTAGCAGCAGTGTAACGCTTCCCTTCGCGTGAATCAAGGGATCTGTGGCTTTCCCTCTTGGGCTTTCCCACCAGGCTTTCCCACAGGGCTGTCCCACGTGCCACCGTGGTGTGAGTCGATCCTAGGCTTGAAAGTCGAGGCAGTGCAGGGAATAAAGTTTTTCCCTGGAATGGACTGAGACATCTGGGGACTCTGGGAATGGTGGCACGACCCTGGAGTTCCTCTCTATTTTCCTGTGGAGAGCGCCTCCACTTAAGATGCGTTGGGAACGCCGGGAATTCTTTCCCGACCATGCAGGGAAAGGATAAATCCTCTCGAGCTATGACGCGGAAACAGGGCTCCTCTGGATGTGGGCGGGACACTCGTGCTTCCTCTCGAGTGGAGACGGGTATGTCGACGAACTTCTTGAGTTGCAGCAAGGGTGTGAAGGACCCTTTGGAAGTTCCAGATGTTAGATGTGATTAGCCTTGAGACGCCTCAGAGGAAATGGGCCTCATCTCGCCTGGAGGGGAGAACCTCCTGGATTTTTCTTCGAGTTGCGGCAGGTGCTCTCGACTTACGACGGGGACCTCAGGGACCCGCTCTGGTGGC
>NW_017209075.1:0-3550 GCF_001704415.2 Capra hircus | reverse complement strand
CCTTTCCTGTAGGAGAGCGCCTCCTCTTGAGAGTAGCGAACGGAAAGCCGGGATTTCTTTCCCCCCCACGCAGGGAAAGGATCCTCCTCTCGAGCTAGGAGCCGGAAATGGGGCTCCTCTGGTTGTGGGCGGGACTCTCGTGCTTCCTCTCGAATGAAGACGGGAATGTCGGGGAACTTCTTGAATTGCAGCAAGGCTGTGAGGGACCTTTTGGAAGTTCCAGATCTTTGATGTAATTAGCCTCAAGACGCCTCAGCGGAAATGGGCCTCATCTCGCCTGGAGGGGAGAACCTCCTGTACTTCCTCGAGTTGCGACAGGTGGCTCTCGACTTACGTCGGGTCCTCAGGGACCGCTCTGGTGGCCTCAGGAAAGGCCAGTCCCCATGCGAGTTGCTCGGGGGCCTCTCGGGATTCCTCTCCCGTCGATGCCGGGGCCTAAGACCTTGTGTGGGAGTCGGTGCCGGAACCTGAGGATTCCTCTCCAGTGCTCACATGGATCTTGGGGTACTTCTGGAGTCTCCCCAGGGGAGTCAGACCTTGTCTCGAGTGGGGCATGCACGTGCGCTTTCCTCCCGAGATGTAGCAGCAGTGTCACGCTTTCCCTTCGCGTGGATCAAGGGATCTGTGGCTTTCCCTTGAAGCTTTCACAGGAGGTTTTCCCACGAAGTTTTCCCACAGGGCTGTCCCACGTGCCACCGTGGTGTGAGTCGATCCTCGCTTGAAAGTCGAGGCAGTGCAGGGGAAAACAGGTTTCCCTGGAATGGACTGAGACATCTGGGGGACTCTGGAATGGTGGCACGACCCTGGAGTTCCTCTCGCCTTTCCTGTGGAGAGCGCCTCCTCCTGAGATGCGACGGGAACACCGGGAATTCTTTCCCGACCACGCAGGGAGAATTATCCCTCCTCTCGACCTAGGAGGCGGAATCTGGGCTCCTCTGGATGTGGCGGGACTTTCGTGCTTCCTCTCCAGTGGAGACGGCTTATGTCGGGGAAATTCTTTGAGTTGCAGTAAGGGCGAGAAGGACCCTTTGGAAGTTCCAGATGTTAGATTTGATTAGCCTCAAGACGCCTCAGCGGAAATGGGCCTCATCTCGCCTGGAGGGGAGAACCTCCTGGATTTTCTCGAGTTGCGGCAGGTGCTCTCGACTTACGATGGGGACTTCAGGGACCTGCTCTGGTGGCATCAGGAAAGGCCAGTCCCCATGCGAGTTGCTCGGCGGCATCTGGGGATTCCTCTCCCGTCGATGCTGGGGCCTAAGATCTTGTGTGGAGTCGGTGCCGGAACCTGAGGATTCCTGTCCAGTGCTGACATGGATCTTGGGGTACTTCTGGAGTCTCCCCAGGGGAGTCAGTCCTCTTCTCGAGTGGGGGCATGCACGTGTGCTATCCTCCCCAGCTGTAGCAGCAGATTCGCGCTTCCTTCGCGTGGATCAAGGTATCTGTGGCTTTCCCTCATGGCTTTCCCTCCAGGCTTTCCCACGAGGCTTTCCCACAGGGCTGTCCCACGTGCCAACCTGCTGTGAGTCGATCCTCGGCTTGAAAGTCGAGGCAGTGCAGGGAAAACAGGTTTCCCTGGAATGGACTGAGACATCTGGGGGACTCTGGGAATGGTGGCACGACCTGGAGTTCCTCTCGCCTTTCCTGTGGAGAGCGCCTCCTCTTGAGAAGCGACGGGAACGCAGCGAATTCTTTCCCCAACACGCATGGAAAGGATCCCTCCTCTCGAGCTAGGAGGCAAAAATGGGCTCCTCTGGATGTGGGGGGGACTCTCGTGCTTCCTCTCGAGTATAGACGGGTATGTCGGTTAACTTTTTGAGTTGCAGCAAGGGTGTGAAGGACCCTTTGGAAGTTCCAGAAGTTAGGTGTCATTAGCCTCGAGAGCCTCAGGGCAAATGGGCCTCATCTCGCCTGGAGGGGAGAACCTCCTGGATTTTCTCGAATTGCGGCAGGTGCTCTCGACTTACGACGGGGACATCAGGGACCCGCTCTGGTGGCCTCAGGAAAGCCCAGTCCCCATGCGAGTTGCTCGGGGGCCTCTCGGATTCCTCTCCCGTCGATGCCGAACCTAAGACCTTGTTTGGAGTCGGTGCCCGAAACTGAGGATTCCTCTCCATTGCTGACATGGATCTTGGGGTACTTCTGGAGTCTCCCCAGGGGAGTCAGTCCTCCTCTCGAGTGGGGGCATGCACGTGTGCTTTCCTCCCAGCTGTAGCAGCAGTGTCACGCTTCCCTTCCATGGATCAAGGGATCTGTGGCTTTCCTTCGAGGCATTCCCACGAGGCTTTCCCACGATTCCCACGAGGCTTTCCCACAGGGCTGTCCCACGTGCCACCGTGGTGTGAGTCGATCCTCGGCTTGAAAGTCGAGGCAGTACAGGGAAAACAGTTTTCCCTGGGATGGACTGAGATATCTGGGGGACTCTGGGAATGGTGGCAGGACCCTGGAGTTCCTCTTGCCATTCCTGTGGAGAGTGCCTCTCCTCTTGAGATGCGACGGAAACGCCGGAATTCTTTCCCGACCACGCAGGGAAAGGATCCCTCCTCTCGAGCTAGGAGGCGGAAACGATGCTCCTCTGGATGTGGGCGGGACTCTCGTGCTTCCTCTCGAGTGGAGACGGGTATGTCGGGGAACTTCTTGAGTTGCAGCAAGGGTGTGAAGGACCCTTTGGAAGTTCCAGAGGTTAGGTGTGATTAGCCTCGAGACGCCTCAGCCGAAATGGGCCTCATCTCGCCTGGAGGGCAGAACCTCCTGGATTTTCTCGAGTTGCGGCAGTGCTCTCGACTTACGATGGGGACCTCAGGGACCCGCTCTTGTAGCCTCAGGAAAGGCCAGTCCCCATGCGAGTTGCTCGGGGCCGCTCAGGATTCCTCTCCCGTCGATGCCGGGGCCTAAGATCTTGTTTGGACACGGTGCAGGAACCTGAGGATTCCTCTCGAGTGCTGACATGGATGTTGGGGTACGTTTGGAGTCTCCCCAGGAGAGTCAGTCCTCGTCTCGAGTGGGGCATGCACGTGCGCTCTCCTCCGAGCAGTAGCTGCAGTGTAGCGCTGCCCTTCCCGTGGATCAAGGGATCTGTGGCTTTCCTCGAGGCTTTCCCAGGAGGCTTTCCCACGAGGCTTTCCCACAGGGCTGTCCCACGTGCCACCGTGGTGTTAGTTGATCCTCGGCTTGATTGTCGAGGCAGTGCAGGGAAAACAGGTTTCCCTGGAATGGACTGAGACATCTGGGGGACTCTGGGAATGGTGGCACGACCCTGGAGTTCTCTCGCCTTTCCTGTAGAGAGCGCCTCCTCTTGAGTAGCGACGGGAAACCGGGATTTCTTTCCCCCCACGCAGGGAAAGGATTCCTCCTCTCGAGCTAGGAGCCGGAAATGGGGCTCCTCTGGTTGTGGGGGGACTCTGTGCTTCCTCTCGAATGAAGACGGGAATGTCGGGGAACTTCTTGATTGCAGAAAGGCTGTGAGGGACCTGTTGGAAGTTCCAGATCTTTTGATGTAATTAGCCTCAAGACGCCTCAGCGAAATGGGCTCATCTCGCCTGTCGAGGGAGAA
>NW_017209074.1:0-3551 GCF_001704415.2 Capra hircus | reverse complement strand
TTCATTTGTTGAGTCAATGCTTGCTGCCAAATTTTCATATCCTTTATTTTTAGATATAGTTGGCGTATAGAAAAAACAAGTAGTAGACCTGTATTAGCAACATTAGATCTTTGAGTTAAGTACCTTCTTTGTTATATCCCACGGCACGTTTGTTCTATAGAGATGTAACTTTAATGCTTTAAGGAGATGCAGACTAAAAAAAAAAAAAAACACTTCAGGGGAAACAAAATTAACATTCATTAAGGAAGAGAGCCAAAAAGTGTTAACAAGCCTCTTGGCCAGAAGATAATGTAAATCACCTGAGACCTTTTGTATACAAAATGATATACAGAAAGAATCTGGGTTGCGAACGCTACATAATTTTGTGTTACCATTGATCTCTGTGTATCAAAGGCCTTCTGAACAATAAAGGAGGGGGGCCAGTTTCTCGGGCCAGCTTCTCGAACTAGTCTCTCGGCCTGGTTTCTTGGGACTCTGGCTCCCCCGTGATTTTCTCTCTCTTTTCTTCTCTCCCTTCCCTCTCTCTGCTCTTTAACTTCAGGCTGAATCTCCACCTGGGGGCGGAGGCTCGCCAGGTTACTTACTTGCCCTGGCTGTTAAGACCCGCACGAAAGGAAGCTTAAGGCGAGGCACCCTTAGATACTAGAGCGGGCGCCGGTGTCCCAAAGTAGATGGTGCAAATTCCTTGTCTGGAATTTTATTGGCCTTCCCCGTACACCAAGCTATTCAGCCCTCTTCCTCCACTTAATCTTCCTACTACACTACAGTTTCTTAATCTAATCTTATATTAATAAATAAAGAAGTCTTACCATGCCAACACGTCCACCCTTAGAATTCCCTGGATCCACCGGGGCTGGACGCCGGCACCGTCGAGTGTATGAAGGATCTGTGGTTCTCCCTCCAGGCTTTCCCACGTGGCTTTCCCAGGAGGCATTCCCACAGGGCTGTCCCACGTGCCACCGTGGTGTGAGTCGATCCTCGGCGTGAAAGTCGAGGCAGTGCAGGGAAACAGGTTCCTCTGAAATGGACTGAGACATCTGGGGGACTCTTGGAATGATGGCACGACACTGGAGTTCCTCTCGCCTTTCCTGTGGAGAGAGCGCCTCCTCTTGAGATGCATCGGGAACGCCAGGAAATCTTTCCGAGGAGGCGGGGAAGGATGCCTCATCTCGAGGTACGAGGGGGAAATGGGGCTCCTCTCTATGTGGGCACAATCCTCGTGTTTCCTCTCGGTGGGAACGGGTATGTCGGGGAACATCTTGAGTTGCAGCAAGGGTGTGAAGGACCCTTTGGACGTTCCAGAATTTCGCTGTGATTAGCCTCGATATGCCTTCAATGGAAACGGGCCTCATCTCGCCTGGAGGGGAAAACCTCCTGGATTTTCTTGAGTTGCGGCAGGTGCTCTCTACTTACGACGGGGACCTCAGGGACCCGATCTGGTGGCCTAAGGAAAGGCCAGTCCCCATGCGAGCTGCTAGGGGGCCTCTTGGGATTCCTCTCCCGTTGATGCCGGGGGCCTAAGACCTTGTGTCGAGTCAGTGCCAGAACCTGAGGATTCCTCTCCAGTGCTGACATTTATCTGAGGGTACTTCTGGAGTCTCCACGGGGGAGTTAGTCCTCGGCTCGAGTCAGGGAATGCACGAGCGCTTTCCTCCCGAGCTGTAGTAGCAGAGTCACGCTTCCCGTCGCATGGATCAAGGGATCTGTGGCTTTCCCTCAAGGCTTTCCCACGAGGCTTTCCCTCGAGGCTTTCCCACAGGGCTGTCCCACATGCCACTGTGGAGTGAATCGATCCTCGGCGTGAAAGTCGAGGCAGTGCAGGGAAAACAGGTTCCTCTGGAAAGGACTGAGACATCTGGGGACTCTGGGAATGGTGGCACGACCCTGGAGTTCCTCTCGCCTTTCCTGTGGAAAGGGTCTTCTCTTGAGAATGGACAGGAACGCTGGGAATTCTTTCCGGACCACGCAGGGAAAGGATCCCTCATCTCGAGCTACAAGGCAGAAACGGGGCTCCTCTGGATGTCGGCGGGACCCTCATGCTTCCTCTGGAGTGGAGACGGGTATGTTGGGAACTTCTTGAGTTGCAGCAAGGGTGTGAAGGACTCTTTGGAATTTCCAGAGGTTAGATGTGAATAGCCTCGAGACGCCTCAGCGGAAATGGGCCTCATTTCGACTGGAGGGGAGAACCTCCTGGATTTTCTCGAGTTGCGGCAGGTGCTCTCGACTTATGACGGGCCCTCCGGGACCCGTATGGTGTCATCAGGAAAGGCCAGTCCCCATGCGAGTTGCTAGGGGGACACTCCGATTTCTCTCCCGTCGATGCTGGGGCCTAACACCTTGTGTGGAGTCGGGGCCGGAGCCTGAGGATGCCTCTGCAGTGCTGACATGGATCTTGAGTACTTCTGCAGTCTCCACAGGGGAGACAGTCCTCGTCTCGAGTGGGCTCATGCACCTGCACTTTCCTTCCGAGCTGTAGCAGCAGTGTCATGCTTCCTTCGCGTGGATCAAGGGATCTGTGGATTTCCCTCCAGGCTTTCCCACGAGGCTTTCCCACGATGCTTTCCCACAGGGCTGTCCCAAGTGCCACCGTGGTGGGGAGTCGATCCTCGGCGTCAAAGCCGAGCATTGCAGGGAAAACAGGTTCCTCTGGAATGAAATGAGGCATCTGAGGGCCTCTTGGAATGGTGACACGACCCTGGAATTCCTCTCGCATTTCCTGTGGAGAGTGCCTCCTCTTGAGATGCGATGGGAATGCCGGAAATTCTTTCCCGAACAAGCAGGGAAAGGATCCCTCATGTCCAGCTGCGAGGCGGAAACGGGGCTCCTCTGGAAAGCGGCGGGACCCTCGTGCTTCCTCTCGAGTGGAGACGGGTATGTCGGAGAACTTCTTGACTTGCAACTAGGTTGTGAAGGACACTTTCGACATTCCAGAGGTTAGTTGTTCTTAGCCTCGAGACGCCTGAGCGGAAATGGGCCTCATCTCGCCTGGAGGGAGAACCTCTTGGATTTTCTCGAGTTGCGGCAGGTGCTCTCGAGTTACAACGGAGACCTCAGGGACCCGCTCTGGTGACCTCAGGAAAGGCCAGTCCCCATGCGAGTTGCTACAGGGCCTCTCAGGATTCCTCTCCCTTCGATGCCGGGGCCAAAGACCTTGTGTGGAGTCGGGCCGGAACCTGAGGATTCCTCTCCAGTACTGACATGGATCTTGGCGTAATTCTGGAGTCTCCCAAGGGGCGTCAGTCCTCGTCTCGAGTAGGGGCATGCACGTGCGCTTTCCTCCCGAGCTATAGCAGCAGTGTCACGCTTCCCGTCTCGTGGATCAAGGGATCTGTGGTTTCCCTCGAGTCTTTCCCGTGGGGCTTTCCCACAGTGCTATTCCACGTGCCACCATTGTGTGAGTCGATCCTCGCGTTAAAGTCGAAGCAGTGCAGAGAAAACAGGAACCTCCTTCCCCACAGTAGGGCGGTACACTGTCCCCTTGGCGGTTTCTCCAGGGCACTCGCGCTGGAGGGTTGCCAGTGGAGTTGCGGGCCTCAGGCCCTCCACATGAG
>NW_017209073.1:0-3553 GCF_001704415.2 Capra hircus | reverse complement strand
CGAGACGAGGACTGACTCCACTGGGGAGACTCCAGAAGTACCCCAAGATCCATATCAGCACTGGAGAGGAATCCTCAGGTTCCAGCACCGACTCCACACAAGGTCTTAGGCCCCAGCATCGAGGGAGAGGAATCCCGAGAGGCCCCGTGCAACTCGCATGGGGACTGCCTTTCCTGAGGCACCAGATCGTGTCCCTGAGGTCCCATCGTAAGTCGAGAGCACCTGCCGCAACTCGAAAAAATCCAGGAGGTTCCCCCTCCAGGCGAGATAAGGCCCATTTCCGCTGAGGCGTCTCGAGGCTAATCACATCTAACATCTGGAACTTCCAAAGGGTCCTTCACACCCTTGCTGCAACTCAAGAAGTTCCCGACATACCCGTCTCCACTCGAGAGGAAGCACGAGAGTCCCGCCCACATCCAGAGGAGCCCGTTTCCGCCAACTAGCTCGAGAGGATGGATCCTTTCCCTGCGTGGTCGGGAAAGAATTCCCGGGTTCCCATAGCATGTCAAGAAGAGGCGCTCTCCACAGGAAAGGCGAGAGGAACTCCAGGGTCGTGCCACATTCCCAGAGACCCCCACATGTCTCAGTCCATTCCAGGGAAACCTGTTCTCCCTGCAATTCCTCGACTTTCAAGCCCTGGATCGACTCACACCATGGTGGCACGTGGGACAGCCATTTGGGAAATCCTCGTGGGAAAGCCTTGTGGGAAAGCCTCGAGGGAAAGCCACAGATCCCTTGATCCACGCGAATAGAAGTGTGACATTGCTGCTACAGCTCGGGACAAAAGCGCTCATGCATGCCCCACTCGAGACGAGGACTGACTCCCCTTGGGAGACTCCAGAAGTACCCCAAGATCCATGTCAGCAATGGAGAGGAATCCTCAGGTTCCGGCACCGACTCCACACAAGGTCTTAGGCCCCGGCATCGACGGGAGAGGAAATCCCTAGAGGACCCCGAGCAACTCGCATGGGGAGTGGCCTTTCCTGAGGCCAGCAGAGCGGGTCCGTGTGGTCCCCGTCGTAAGTCGAGAGCACCTGCCGACACTCGAGAAAATCCAGGAGGTTCTCCCCTCCAGGCGAGATGAGGCCCGTTTCCGCTGAGGCGTTTCGAGGCAAATCACACCTAAACTCTGGAACTTCCAAAGGGTCCTTCACACCCTTTCTGCAACTCAAGAAGTTCCCCGACATACCCGTCTCCAATTGAGTGGAAGCACGAGAGTTCCGCACACATCCAAAGGAGCCCCGTTTCGGCCTCCTAGATCGAGTGGAGTGATACTTCCCCTGCGTGGTCGGGAACGAATCCTGGCGTTCCCCATCGCATCTCAAGAGGAGGCCGCTCTCCACATGAAAGGCGAGAGGGAATCAAGGGTCGTGCCACCATTCCCAGAGTCCCCCAGATGTATCAGTCCATTCCTAGGAAACCTGTTTTCCCTGCACTGCCTGGACGTTCAAGCCGAGGATCGACTCACACCACGGTGGCATATGGGACAGCCCTGTGGGAAAGCCTCGTGGGAAAGCCTCGAGGGGAAAGCCACAGATCCCTTGATCCACGGCGAAGGGAAGCGTGACAGTACTGCTACAGCTCGGGAGGAAAGCGTACGTGCATGCCCCCTCTCGAGACGAGGACTGACTCCCCTGGGGAGACTCCAGAAGTACCCCAAGATCCATGTCAGCACTGGGAGAGGAAACCTCAGGTTCTGGCACCGACTCCACAAAAGGTCTTAGGCCCCAGCATCGGACGGGAGAGGAAACCCGAGAGGCCCCCGAGAGGCACCCGAGCAACTCGCATGGGGACTGGCCTTTCCTGAGGCCACCAGAGGGGGTCCCTGAGGTCCCCATCGTAAGTCAAGAGCACCTGCGGCAACTGGATAAAATCCAGGAGGTTCTCCCCTCCAGGCGAGATGAGGCCCATTTCTGCTGAGGTGTCTCGAGGCTAATCACACCTAAACTCTGGGAACTTCCAAAGGGTCCTTCACACTCTTGCTGCAACTCAAGAAGTTCCCCGACATACCAGACTCCACTCGAGAGGGAAGCACGAGAGTCCCGACCACATCCAGAGGAGCCCCGTTTCCGCCTGCTAGCTCGAGAGGAGGGATCCTTTCCCTGCGTGGTCGGGAAAGAATTCCAGGCGTTCCCGTCGTCATCTCAAGTGGAGGCGCTCTCCACAGGAAAGGCGAGAGGATCTCCACGGTATCAGTGCCACATTCCAGAGTCCCCCAGATGTGTCAGTCCATTCCAGGGAATCCTGTTTTCCCTGCACTGCCTCGACTTTCAAGCCGAGGATCGACTCACACCCGGTGGCACGTGGGACAGCCCTGTGGGAAAAGCCCTCGTGGGAAAGCCTCATGGGAAAGCCTCGAGGGAAAGCCCTGATCCCTTGATCCACGCGAGGGAAGCGTGACACTGCTGCTACAGCTCGGGAGGAAAGCGCACGTGCATGCCCCCACTCGAGTCCGAGGACTGACTGCCACTGGGGAGACTCCAGAAGTACCCTAAGATCCATGTCTGCACTGGAGAGGGATCCTCAGGTTCCAGGCACTGAGTCCACACAAGGTCTTAGGCCCCAGCATCGAACGGGAGAGGAATCCCGAGAGGCCCCCGAGCTACTCGCATGGGGACTGGCCTTTCCTGAGGGCACCAGAGCGGATCACTGAGGTCCCGCATCATAAGTCGAGAGCACCTGCCGCAACTCGAGAAAATCCAGGAGTTTCTCCCTCCAGGCGAGATGAGGCCATTTACGCTGAGGCAACTAGGGGGTAATCACACTTTAACTCTGGAACTTCCAAAGGGTCCTTCACACCCTTGCTGCAACTCAAGAAGTTCCCCGACATACCCGTCTCCACTCGACAGGAAGCACGACAGTCCCGCCACATCCAGAGGAGCCCCGATGCCGCCTCCTAGCTCGAGAGGAGGTATCCTTCGCCTGCGTGGTCGGGATAGAATTCCGGTGTTCCTGTCACATCTCAAGAGGAGGCGCTCTCCACAGGAAAGGCGAGAGGAACTCCAGGGTCGTGCCACCATTCCCAGAGTCCCCTGGATGTCTCAGTCCATTCCAGGGAAACCTGTTTTCCCTGCACTGCTCGACTTTAAGCCGAGGATCGACTCACACCACGGTGGCACGTGGGACAGCCCTGTGGGAAAGCCTCGTGGGAAACCTCCTAGGAAAGCCTCGAGGGAATGCTACAGATCCCTTGATCCCCGGGAAGGGAAGCGTGACACTGCTGCTAAAGCTCGGGAGGAACGCGCACGTGCATGCCCCCACCCGAGACGAGGGACTGACTCCCCTGGGGAGACACCAGAAGTACCCCAAGATCCATGTCAGCACTGGAGAGGAATCCTCAGGTTCGCGCACCGACTCCACTCAAGGTCTTAGGCCCCAGCATCGACGGGAGAGGAATCCCGAGAGAGGCCCCCAAGCAACTCGTATGGGAACTGGCTTTTTCTGAGGCAACAGAACAGGTCCCTGAGGTCCCCATCGTAAGTCTAGAGCACCTGCTGCAACTCGAGAAAATCCAGGAGGTTCTCCCCTCCAGGCGAGATGAGGCCCATTTCCG
>NW_017209072.1:0-3554 GCF_001704415.2 Capra hircus | reverse complement strand
TCTCGAGGCTAATCACACCTAACCTCTGGAACTTCCAAAGGGTCCTTCACACCCTTGCTGCAACTCAAGAAGTTCCCCGACATACCCGTCTCCACTCGAGAGGAAGCACGAGAGTCCCGCCCACATCCATAGGAGCCCTGTTTCCGCCTCCTAGCGCGAGAGAAGGGATCCTTTCCCTGCCTGTTCTGGAAAGAATTCCTGGCGTTCCCGTGACATCTCAAGATGAGGTGCTCTCCACAGGAAAGGCAGAGGAACTCCAGGGTCGTGCCACCATTACTAGAGTCCCCCAGATGTCTCCGTCCATTCCAGGGACACCTGTTTTCCCTGCACTGCCTCGACTTTCAAAGCCGAGGATCGACTCACTGCACGGTGACACGTGGGACAGCCCTGTGGGAAAGCCTCTAGGGAAAGCCACAGATCCTTGATCCACTCGTCGGGAAGCGTGACACGGCTGCTAGAGCTGGGGAGGAATGCGCACGTGCATGCCCCCACTCGACGTGGACTGACTCCCCTGGGGAGACTCCAGAATTACCCAAGATCCATGCTAGCCCTGGAGAGGAATCCTCAGGTTCCGCAAACGACTCCACACACAAGGTCTTAGGCCCCCGGCATCGACGGGAGAGGAATCCCTATAGGCCCCCCGAGCAACTCGCATGGGGACTGGCCTTTCCTGAGGCCACGAGAGCGGGTCCCTGAGGTCCCCGTCGTAAGTCGAGAGCACCTGCCACAACTCGAGAAAATCAGGAGGTTCTACCTTCCAGGCGAGATGAGGCCCATTTCCGCTGAGGTGTCTCGAGGCTAATCACACCTAAACTCTGGAACTTCCAAAGGGTCCTTCACACCCTTGCTGCAACTCAAGAAGTTCCCGACATACCGTCTCCAATCGCGAGGAAGCACAAGAGTCCGACAACATCCAGAGGAGCCCCTTTCCGCCTCCTAGCTCGAGAGGAGGGATCCTTTTCCCTGCCTGGTCTGGAAAGAATTCCTGGCGTTCCCGTCGCATCTCAAGATGAGGTGCTCTCCACAGAAAAGGCGAGAGGAACTCCAGGGTCGTGCCACCATTCAGAGCCCCCAGATGTCTCCGTCCATTCCAGGGACACCCTGTTTTCCTGCACTGCCTCGACGTTCAAGCCGAGGATCGACTCACACCAACGGTCGCACGTGGGATAGCCCTGTGGTAAAACTTCGTGGGAAAGCCTCGTGGAAAGCCTCGAGGGAAAGCCACAGATCCCTTGATCCACGCGAAGGGGAGCGTGACACTGCTGCTACAGCTCGGGAGGAAATAGCACGCGTGCATGCCCCCACACCAGTCGAGGACTTACTCCGCTGGGGAGACTCCAGAAGTACCACAAGGTCCATGTCAGTACTGGAGAGGAATCCTCAGGTTCCGGCACCGACTCAAACACAAGGTCTTAGGCCCCGGCATCGACGGGAGAGGAATCCCTATAGGCCCCCGAGCAACTGGCATGGGGACTGGCCTTTCGTGAGGCCACCAGAGCGGGTCCCTGAGGGTCCCCGTCGTAAGTCGAGAGCACCTGCCGCAACTCGAGAAAATCCAGGAGGTTCTCCCCTCCAGGAGAGATGAGGCCCATTTCCGCTGAGGCGTTTGGAGGCAAATCACACCTAACCTCTGGAACTTCCAAAGGGTCCTTCACACCCTTGCTGCAACTCAAGAAGTTCCCCGACATCCTCGTCTCCACTCAACAGGAAGCACGAGAGTCCCCCTACATCCAGAGGAGCCCCATTTCCGCCTCCTAGCTCGAGAGGAGGGATCCTTTCCCTGCGTCGTGGGGAAAGAATTCCCCGCATTCCTGTCACATTTCAAGAGGAGGCGCTCTCCACAGGAAAGGCGAGAGGAACTCCAGGGTCGTGCCACCATTTCCAGAGCCCCCCCAGATGTCTCAGTCCATTCCAGGGAAAACTGTTTTCCGTGCACTGCCTCGACTTTCAATCCGAGGATCGACTCACACCACGGTGGCACGTGGAGAGCCTGTGGGAAAGATTCGTGGGAAAGCCTCGTGGGAAAGCTTCGAGGGAAAGCCACAGATCCCTTGATCCACGCGAAATGAAGCGTGACACTGCTGCTACAGCTGGGGAGGAAAGCGCACGTGCATGCCCCCAGTCGAGACGTGGACTGACTCCCCTGGGGAGACTCCAAAATTACCCCAAGATCCATGCCAGCCCTGGAGTGGAATCCTCAGGTTCCGCAAACGACTCCACACAAGGTCTTAGGCCCCGGCATCGACGGGAGAGGAATCCCGATAGGCCCCCGAGCAACTCGCATGGGGACTGGCCTTTCCTGAGGCCACGAGAGCGGGTCCCTGAGGTCCAGGTCGTAAGTCGAGAGCACCTGCCACAACTCGAGAAAATCAGGAGGTTCTACCTTCCAGGCGAGATGAGGCCCATTTCCGCTGAGGTGTCTCGAGGCTAATCACACCTAACCTCTGGAACTTCCAAAGGGTCTTTCACACCCTTGCTGCAAGTCAAGAAGTTCCCCGACATACCCGTCTCCACTCGAGAGGAAGCACGAGAGTCCGGCCCACATCCAGAGGAGCCCCGTTTCCCCCTCCTAGATCGAGAGGAGGGATCCTTTCCCTGCGTGTTCAGGAAAGAATTCCCGACGATTCCCGTCGCATCTCAAGAAGAGGCGCTCTCCACAGGAAAGGCGAGAGGAACTCCAGGGTCGTGCCACCATTCCCAGGGTCCTTCAGATGTCTCAGTCCATTCCAGGGAAACCTTTTTTTCCCTGCACTGCCTCGACTTTCAAGCCAGGATCTACTCACACCACGGTGGCACGTGGGACAGCCCTGTGGGAAAGCCTAGTGGGAAAGCCACAGATCCCTTGATTCACGCGAAGGGAAGCGTGACACTGCTGCTACAGCTCGAGAGGAAATCGCACGTGAATGCCCCAATTCGAGACGAGGACTGACTCCCCTGGGGAGACTCCAGAAATACCCCAAATCCATGTCAGCACTGGGGAGGAATCCTCAGGTTCGGGCAGCGTCTCCACACAAGGCCTTAGGCCCCCGGCATCGACGGGAGAGGAATCCCGAGATGACCCGAGCAACTCGTTGGGGACCTGCCTTTCCTGAGGCCACCAGAGCGGGTCCCTGAGGTCCCCGTGTAGGTAGAGAGCACCTGCCACAACTCGAGAAAATCCAGGAGGTTCTCCCCTCCAGGCGAGATGAGGCCCATTTCCGGCTGAGGCGTCTCGAGGCTAATCACACCTAACCTCTGGAACTTCCAAAGGGTCCTTCACACCTTGCTGCAACTCAAGAAGTTCCCCGACATATCCGTCTCCACTCGAGAGGAATCACGAGAGTCCCTCCCTCATCCCAGAGGAGCGCCGTTTCCGCCTCCTAGCTCAAGAGGAGGGATCTTTCCCTGCGTGGTCGGAAAGTATTCCCGGCGTTCCCGTCGCATCTCAAGAGGAGGCGCTCTCCACAGGAAAGGCGAGAGGAACGCCAGGGTCGTGCACCCTTCCCAGAGTCCCCCCAGATGTCTCAGTCCATTCAGGGAAACCTGTTTTCCCTGCACTACCTCGACTTTCAAGC
>NW_017209071.1:0-3554 GCF_001704415.2 Capra hircus | reverse complement strand
AGTTCCTCTCGCCTTTCCTGTGGAGAGCGCCTCTCCTCTAAGATGCGACGGGAACACCGGGAATTCTTTCCCCACAACGCAGGGAAAGGATTCCTCCTCTGGAGCTAGGAGGCAGAAACGGGGCTCCTCTGGATGTGGGGGACTCTCGTGCTTCTCTCGAGTGGAGATGGGTATGTCGGGGATCTTCTTGAGTTGCAGCATGGGTGTGAAGTACCTTTGGAAATTCCAGAGGTTAGGTGTGATTAGCCTCGAGACACCTTAGCGGAAATGTGGCCTCATCTCGCCTGGAGGGGAGAACCGCCTGGATGTTCTCGAGTTGCGGCAGGTGCTCTCGACTTACGACAGGGACCTCAGGGACCCGCTCTGGTGGCCTCAGGAAAGGCCAGTCCCCATGCGAGTAGCTCGCAGGCCTCTCGGGATTCCCTCCTGTCGATGCCGGGGCCAAAGATCTTGTGTGGAATCGGTGCCGGAACCTGAGGATTCCTCTCCAGTGCAGACATGGATCTTGGGGTACTTCTGGTATCTCCCCAGGGTAGTCAGTCCTCGTCTCGAGTGGGGGCATGCACGTGTGCTTTCCTTCGAGCTCTAGCAGCAGTGTCGTGCTTCCCTTCGCGTGGATCAAGGGATCTGTGGCTTTCCCTCGTGGCTTTCCCGAGTCTTTCCCACGAGGCTTTCCCAAAGGGCGGTCCCACGAGGCTTTCCACAAGGCTTTCCCACGAGGGTTTCCCACAGGGGCTGTCCCACGTGCCACCGTGGTGTGAGTCGATCCTCGGCTTGAAATTCGAGGCAGTGCAGGGAAAACAGGTTTCCCTGGAATGGACTGAGATATCTAGGGGACTCTGGGAATGGTGGCACGACCCTGGAGTTCCCTCTCGCCTTTCCTGTGGAGAGCGCCTCCTCTTGAGATGCGACGGGAACACCAGGAAATTTTTCCCGAGCACGCAGGGAAAGGATCCCTCCTCTCGAGCTAGGAGTGGAAACGGGGCTCCTCTGGATGTGGTCGGGACTCTCGTGCTTCCTCTCGAGTGGAGATGGGTATGTCGGGAACTTCTTGAGTTGCAGCAAGGGTGTGAAGGACCCTTTGGAAGTTCCAGAGTTTAGGTGTGATTAGACTCTAGTTGCCTCAGCGGAAATAGTCCTCATCGAGCCTGGAGGGGAAAACCTCCTGGATTTTCTCGAGTTGCGGCAGGTGCTCTCGACTTACGATGGGGACTTCAGGGACCCGCTCTCGTGGCCTCAGGAAAGGCCAGTCCCCATGCGAGTTGCTCGAGGGCCTCTCGGGGATTCTTCTCCCGTCCATGCTGGGGCCTAAGACCTTCTGTGGACTCAGTGCCGGAACCTGAGGATTTCTCTCCAGTGCAGACATGGATCTTAGGGTACTTCTGGAGTCTCCCCAGGGCAGTCAGTCCTCGTCTCGAGTCGGGCATGCACGTGCGCTTTCCTCCCGAGCTGTAGCAGCAGTGTCACGCTTCCCTTCGCGTGATCAAGGGATCTGTGGATTTCCCTCGAGGCTTTCCCACAGCTTTCCCACAGGGCTGCCCCACGTGCCACTGTGCTGTGAGTCGATCCTCGGCTTGAAAGTCGAGGCAGTGCAGGGAAACCAGGTTCCCTGGAATGGACTGAGACATCTGGGGGACTTGGCAATGGTGGCACGAACCTGGAGTTCCTCTCGCTTTTCCTCTGGAGAGCGCCTCCTCTTGAGATGCGACGGGAACGCCGCGAATTCTTTCCCCACCACGCAGGGAAAGGATCAAACCTCTCGAGCTAGGAGGCGGAAACGTGGCTCCTCTTGATGTGGGCGGCACTTTCCTGCTTCCTCTCGAGTGGAGACGGGTATGTCGGGGAACTTCTTGAGTTGCAGCAAGGGTGTGAAGGACCCTTTGGAAGTTCCAGAGGTAAGGTGTGATTAGCCTCGAGATACCTCAGCGGAAATGGGCCTCATGTCGCCTGGAGGGGAGAACCTCCTGGATTTTCTCGAGTTGCGGCAGGTGCTCTCGACTTACGACGGGGACCTCAGGGACCCACTCTGGTGGCCTCAGGAAAGGCCAGTCCCCATGCGAGTTGCTCGGGGCCTCTCGGGATTCCTCTCCGTCGATGCCGGGGCCTAAGACCTTGTGTGGAGTCAGTGCCGGAACCTGAGGATTCCTCTCCAGTGCCGACATGGATCTTCCGGGACTTCTGCAATCTCCCCAGAGGCGTAAGTACTCGTCTCGAGTGGGGGCATGCACGTGCGCTTTCCTCCCGAGCTGTAGCAGCAGTGTCACGCTTTCCCTTTTCGTGGATCAAGGAATCTGTGGCTTTCCATCTAGACTTTCCCATGAGGCTTTCCCACGAGGCTTTCCCACAGGGCTTTCCCACGTGCCACGGTGGTGTGAGTCGATCCTCGGCTTTTAAAGTCGAGGCAGTGAAGGGAAAACAGTTTTCCCAGGAATGGACTGAGACATCTGGGGACTCAGGGAATGGTGGCACGACCCTGGAGTTCCTCTCGCCTTTCCTGTGGAGAGCGCCTCCTCTTGAGATGCGACGGGAACGCGGGAATTCTTTCCTGACCACGCAGGGAACGTATCCCTCCTCTCGAGCTAGCAGGCGGAAACGGGGCCACTCTGGATATGGGCGGGACTCTCGGATTCTCTTGAGTGGACACGGGTATGTCGGGGAACTTCTTGAGTTGCAGCAAGGGTGTGAAGGACCCTTTGGAAGTTCCAGAGTTAAAGCGTGATTACCCCCTAGTTGCCTCAACGGAAATGGGCCTCATCTCGCCTGGAGGGGAGAACCTCCTGGATTTTCTCGAGATGCGGCAGGTGCTCTCGACTTACGACCGGGGACCTCAGGGATCCGCTCTGGTGGCCTCAGGAAAGGCCAGTCCCATGCGAGTTGCTCGGGGGCCTCTCGGGATTCCTGTCTCGTCGATGCTGGGGCCTAAGACCTTGTGTGGAGTCAGTGCCGGAACCTGAGGATTCCTTTCCAGTGCAAACATGGATCTTAGGGTACTTCTGGAGTCTCCCCAGGGCAGTCAGTCCTCGTCTCGAGAGGGGGCATGCACGTGCGCTTTCCTCCCGAGCTGTAGCAGCAGTGTCGCGATTCCCTTTGCGTGGATCAAGGGATCAGGGTCTTTCCCTCGAGGCTTTCCCACGAGGCTTTTCCCACAAGGCTGTCCCACGTGCCACCATGGTGTGAGTCGATCCTCGGCTTGAAAGCCGACGCACTGCAGGGAAAACGCTTTCCCTGGAATGGACTGAGACATCCAGGGGACTCTGGGAATGGTGGCACGACCCTGGAGTTCCCTCTCGCCTTTCCTGTGGAAAGCGCCTCCTCTTGAGATGCGACGGGAACGCCGGGAATTCTTTCCCGACCACGCAGGGAAAGGATCCTCCTCTCGAGCTAGGAGGCGGAAAACGGGGCTCCTCTGGATGTGGGCGGGACTCTCGTGCTTCCTCTCGAGTGGAGACGGGTATGTCGGGGATCATTTGAGTTGCAGCATGGTTTTGAAGGACCATTTGGAAATTCCAGAGGTTAGGTGTGATTAGCCTCGAGACACCTCTGCGGAAATGGGC